>NW_028220621.1:0-9208 GCF_045865225.1 Trachurus japonicus | reverse complement strand
GCCTTATCCACACGAGCCCGGGTATTTTTGAAACCGGAGTTTTGCTTCGCGTCCACACCAGTGGTGTAATAAAAACACTCCGTACACACGCAACCGTGGAATCCGCTACCAAGTGACGCAATGCACGTGTGGAAGGCTGTTTTAACCAATCAAAATACAATGGAAACCGCTTGGATCAAAAGGCTTGGGACGGAATCATTTCTATACAAATGCTGTTTAAATAATTCGTTATCAAGAAATCCTCTTATAGTGTTCATTTTTGGTCATTTTATGGATGTAAACATGCGCAAAAACCATTTCAAAACTACGTGTTATTATAGCTTTATTTCACAGACTCCAAGTCCAACAATTAAATATTAATTAATTTAATAAAAATGTGTAGCCTATTTATTTTATTTTCGGCGGTGTCCCTTTGACGTGCACTGCTGCAGCAGCCTGCATGTTGCTGCGCTGTGTCTTGACTCTTGTGCTGTGTGTTGTTGTGTGCTGTGTTGTTGTGCTGTGTGCGTCACCTGGCTGCTGAGCCACATGACTGTCTGTCGGTGCGGCGCAACTCTTTATCACTGGCTGTTGTGTTGTCTGTCAAAACATGTATGAATGAAGAAAAAAGCAGTCGCTCAACTCATAGCCTTGATGTAGAAAAAGTATATATAATTTATTAAAAAAGGACCGACGTTTCGACCTCACACAGGTCTTCCTCAGGGTGTAAAACATGTATGAATGAAACATATCCACTTTATATCGACCGCGGACGTCACATATACATTTTCGGCTTTTGGCTCGTTCCGTTCATCTCCGCATGGGCTCTTTTTTATCACTACATGACAGCAGTGCGACCCCCCCCCCCTCCCGTCGTACCTGGTCTGACAGTGACATAGGCTATTGCCTGTTCATTCATGAAAATCATCCCGAAAAGCTCTCAATCAAACAAGGTGGGGAATAAGAAACTGCTGCGCTACTGTAGTAGTTCTGTAATTTTAATAACACACCGGCAGCGGCCCCGCTGATCTGTAGCGTCACTTGTTACTGTAAATGATGCTGTGTGGAAAACCAGCTGTGGTCTGTGATTGAGGGTGAGTTTGGAGCTGACAAGAGGATCGTCCTGACGACCGTTTCGTTATATTTTTCTCATCGGAAAACTATACAAATAGCATTTAGATGATGTAAAAAAATAAATAAAAAAAAAGTGATAAAAATCCACTTTGTCACCTCCATTTTTGCGAGCTCACCTGCAAACCGCTGCAAACAACCTCTGCAGCTGGCAGTGTTTACATCAGCACGTGTGCAGCTATGACGTAAACGAGTAAAACAATCACGGTTGCAGTGTCCACACGCACCCGGTGAAACCAACCCCGGCCGAAAACCCCACCCTGGACTCCGGTTTCAAAAAACCACGGTTTCAGGGTTCCAAAAGCACGGTTGCATGTGGACAGGACATACAACCGGGAACATATGTTCACGGTTTCAAAAATACCCGGGCTCGTGTGGACTAGGCCTAAGCCTGGTCTGAACAGTCAGGGTGACACAGTCACACTCACTTCACACACTGGTAATTGTCCAGATAATAATAATAATAATAATAATAATAATGTCCCATAACAACACGAGCAGAGCAGGAACAGGAGGGGACAATGTCTCACTGAGCCACACACAGTGAAAGGATGCTGTGAGAGACGGTTGTTACCAGCTGTTGGTCACAGTGTCACTTTAAACACCTCTTATAGGTACCGTAAGTTAGAAGGTTTGAGCGGAGTTGTTTTTGAGGCAAATACAGAGACTGCTTGTCGAAAAACTGCCCCCGACCAGAATGCGTATCAGCGGTTTTGCATGAATTTACCTCTGAAACAACTCTGTCTCATAACGTTCTGTTATTATTTCATAGCGTGGTGAATGTGCAGGTCACAACTTGTCCACCAGAGCGTTTTGGAGTTGTTGGATTGTGTATTTGATGAGTTTGATGAGGGAAACCAAGAAATCCCATTAGCCTCCATAGCGTAGCTCTGAGCAGCTCACGGCTCTGCTCCGCCGTTCTAAAAATAACTATAGGGATTATGGCAATGAGCCAATTTGCCAAAATGTTAAACTATCCCTTTCAAGTTTTTCCATAAAGAAAAGAGCCACAGTGAACACTGTGAGCAGCACTTGGTCACTATAAGTGAATTATCTAAACATCTTTTGTGTATGAATGATTCTGTCTGTCTGAAGTGTTTCCCCTGCAAAATAGGGATTACAAAATATTAAAGTTTAGTTTGTTCTGCCTTCATCCTCTCAACATGAAGCTTTTTATCAACTCATAGTTGAGTGAAAAAATAAATAGAATCACTTTGAATTGATAACACACCCCCTATTTTGACACCCTGAACAAATGTTTTTATGTATTACTGTAACTGAGTCTGTCCTCCATGAAAGATGTTGCTGGTGATGAATCCACAGAGATTAGGAGCTCTGTATCTCTCAACATCAACAGCCATTGAGCCTCATTGTTTTGATCAAGCACTAACTAGCAGCTGAGAGACTAGAGACAGTACACCAGGAGCTGGCAAAGACCAAAACAGATGGTTTTAGGCTACAAGTCGACACAACTGCTGCTCATACATGCAAAAAAAAAAAGTTTGCTAAGATCCCATCCATAATATGTCGAACTTGTGTTTTCAACTTGTTCCACTATACCCAACCAGGAAGAAGGGTTCAGGCAGACGTGGGTGCAGCGTACCTCCTTGTGAGAGTCTTTGTGAGCCTCCAGCGTCTTCATGATGGTGAGCTCAGCGTAGTTTTTGAAGCGGGCCGGCTGGTTCCTCAGGATCTCCTTCAGCACGCGCAGGGCCAGAGCTCTGATGGTGTGCTGGGGGGGGCAGAGGCACAGGGAAGATGAACACATTAAAGGGATATTTCAACATTTTGGCAAATTCGCCTATTGCCATAATCCCTATGACAGGGGTAGGCAAATAAATTGGTCGAAGGGACAGAATTTTTCTCAACAGACACCTTGCGGGCCGGACATTAGAATAGGCCTTGATTGAAATTAAATTCACCTTTTTGCCTAATAATTTGGTTGTTTATATTTTTATTTTACTTGTGCACATCATTTTCATTTATATGCATCTTTGGTGTTTTGTATGATATAAAATGAAAAATCTTGACATCATCATAGCCTATCATGATTTACATATCATGCTGGAGCTTTACACTGCTGACTTGACATGACTGAGACATGCCCTGTGATTTTCATCTTAAATATGCAAGGAGGCTGACCATCACAGGACAGGTCTGTTCTGATGATACTAGTCATTGGTCCTGACATGTGTTTCTCTTCTATAACACAAATTCTACATCTCGGAGACGACGTCTTTCCACACACGAAAGTAGTTCTTAGTATTTGCTTCATGTGTCATAATGTTACGCAATTATGTTTTTATCTCACAGCGTGGTGAATGTGCAGGTCACAACTTGTCCACGAAAGTGCTTTGGAGTTGTTGGATTGTGTATTTAGTTGTTATTGTTGTTGTTTTAGTAGTTATGAGGGAAACATAGAAATACCATGAACCTCTGTTGCGTTAGCTGAGCAGCTCGCATCTCTGCCCCGCCGATCTAAAAACAGCTTGCACTGACAGTTAAAGGTAATGAACCTACTCCTAAGTACGGAAGCCCTAAAGGGCCAAGTCCGTATACATTTTTTTATTATCGTTTTCTCGTGATAACGACTTATTATTTCGTTATCTCGAGATAACAAAGTCTGTTTTCTCGTGATAACGAATTAATTTATTTCGTTATCACGAGATAACAAAGACCGTTTTCTCGTGATAATGAAATAATCATAGAATATGTGGTTGACATGGTTGCCTAGCAACATGTTTCCCCGGTGCAATCGCTTCTGCTTACGGGGAAGTAGCAGCTGGTTCGCCGCTGTATGTTCGTAGCAGGGGGCTACTACGTATTAACTGACTCGCCGCTCTGTGTGTGTGTCGCGGTGATAATTTAACCGTGAAAAGTAGGCTACAACACACACGACATAACGTTACAGCCGCAGTGTTGTGAGTGAATCATGTCGGGACAACCAGGCTTCATGAACCCGCTCCACAGACCCCGGTGCTTGGCCGCCGCCGCCGCCGCTGCTCTAGTGGCGGCCGGGCACCGGGGTCTGTGAAGCGGATTCATGAAGCCTGGTTGTCCCGAGTCCCGACATGATTCACTCACAACACTGCGGCTGTAACGTTATGTTGTGTGTGTTGTAGCCTACTTTTCGGCAACAACACACACAACATAACGTTACAGCCGCAGTGTTGTGAGTGAATCATGTCGGGACCAGAGCGATTGCTGGTCTGGACAACCAGGCTTCATGAACCCGCTCCACAGACCCAGGTGCCCGGCCGTAGGTGGCTCACACACCCGGGGAAGGACATCCTGGCAGTTAAGAGGAGAAACTTTCTGCTTCTTGTTGTTGTTGTTAAGAGCTGCAGCCGCGAGCCGCTGCGCTGCTCCTAAACTAGAAGCAGAAAGTTTCTCCTCTTAACTATGCTGCCAGTATGGCCTTCCCTGGGTGTGTGAGCCCGGCCGCCCCCGTCGCCGCTGCTGCTACGGCGGGGAAGGCGAAGCTCAGGGCTCACACACTCTCACTGCCAGGATGTCCTTCCCCGGGTGTGTGAGCCACCTACGGCCGGGCACCGGGGTCTGTGGAGCGGGTTCATGAAGCCTGGTTGTCCAGACCAGCAATCGCTCTGGTCCCGACATGATTCACTCACAACACTGCGGCTGTAACGTTATGTTGTGTGTGTTGTATCTGAAAAGTAGGCTACAACACACACAACATAACGTTACAGCCGCAGTGTTGTGAGTGAGTCATGTCGGGACAACCAGGCTTCATGAATCCGCTTCACAGACCCCGGTGCCCGGCCGCCACTAGAGCAGCGGCGGCGGCGGCGGCGGCGGCGGCCAAGCACCGTTATGTCGTGTGTGTTGTAGCCTACTTTTCACGGTTAAATTATCACCGCGACACACACACAGAGCGGCGAGTCAGTTAATACGTAGTAGCCCCCTGCTACGAACATACAGCGGCGAACCAGCTGCTACTTCCCCGTAAGCAGAAGCGATTGCACCGGGGAAACATGTTGCTAGGCAACCATGTCAACCACACATTCTATGATTATTTCATTATCACGAGAAAACGGTCTTTGTTATCTCGAGATAACGAAATAAATTAATTCGTTATCACGAGAAAACAGACTTTGTTATCTCGAGATAACGAAATAATAAGTCGTTATCACGAGAAAACGATAATAAAAAAATTTATACGGACTTGACCCTTTAGGGCTTCCGTACCTAAGACTACAGGGATTATGGTAATAGGTGAATTTGCCAAAATGCTGAAATATCCCTTTAACAGCAGAGATACCCCTCGACTGAATGATGTACCATGACTTCCATAAAAACACACACAGTCAAGAGCCACATGCAGAGTGGTGAGGTAACGTACATCTTTATCACCCAGCGTCTCCAGCAGGAGGAGCAGGATGGTTTTAAAGTGCTCGTCCCACACGGCCAGGCTGTCCTCCCGCGTGATCTTCAGCAGCTCCACCAGGGCGCCTTTCCGCTCCTCGGAGCGCTCGTTGTGATTGGACAGTTCCTTAAGAAGGTCAGCTACAAGGTCTGAGTGGTCCTGGCCGACTGCTTGTAGAGGAAAAAATGAAAAAGACTAAATAAAAACAATCAGTCAAAACAACCACACTACGCAGCACCAGCTCGACTCAACTCAGCACTGGTACCAGGTACTATTCTAGAGAGCATTTCCATTACAGGATAGTACCACCTTTAGTGTAGCCAGTCGTCATAGTGACAGCGCTTAATAAAATATAATAAAATTGAAAATAGATTAATGTGTTCAACATTTATTTATGTAAATGTGGTGATATCTGCGCTGCTCTGTTCTGTCCAGTTCACACCTAAAACTTCACTTTATATTCAAACAAACTAATGTGGCTGCCACAGTTGTAGAAGACCAACATTTATCTGTCAGAAGGAATTCTATCAGCCAGCGGTAAGAGCTAACAGGTAACTTCATCAGATCGCTTTCTCCCCGGGATGACGACGGAGGTTGACCCACTGGTGATGGCTCTCTGACCAATCAGTGGTCTGCAGTGTTTACACCTCACATTTTAGTACCACTTTGCCCGTTTTGTAACTTCGGCTGAGCAGGTATTAAAAATATAGTACCAGGTACCAGATTCCAGGCACTTTACCTAATGGAAACGCAAAAATACCAAGTTGAGTCGTAGTATCAGTTACTCATTTCACCTGCTAGAATTTCATTTAATAAACTAGTAAAGCATAGAATTAATGATCAGTCTCAAAAGTGCAAGAAAACCCGTAATAACTGACGCTGTGTGAGGGATCAATGGCTCAGCAATAGCTGAAGCTGTTGCATAATGGGATCTCAAAGTAGATTTTGACATTAAAGGGATACTTCACCCAAAATTAATAAACACAATACACTGTGTGTCTGAGCTACTACTACAACAAGGCTAAAAACAGAGATCAAATTATTTTTTTCTGAACAACTTTTACATGTTGCGGCTTCAGGACACTTGGGTCAGTACAGATGAGCAGTATGGAGGTATTTGGATGTTTCATAGTGTGTGTTTTGGATGATTCTAAAGTGAACTCTATCCGCCACCATTATATGAAAATCTGTTGCCGGACCCCCCCTGGAACTCCAAAAGTGTTTTGATGACTCTGAAAGTTCTCCAAACCCTTCCTTGGCATGACGGTGAGTAGAAAATTGGTGAATTATCGATTTTGGGTGAAGTATCCCTTTAAGGAATAAATGTTGGTGTGGCTTTTTAAAAAATAATTGTTATCTTGTGTTGTCTAGGTAAAATAAATCACTCATCTCATTCACTACTCTGTTACAGATGTTAGTCATGTTACAGAGCTGTGGATATCTACATATTGAAATAGAAATGATTCATTAGATTTATCAAATATAACGCTACAACTGCCAATCATTGTGTTCAATAGGGTTAGACAATGTTCTTTAGTGCAAGTGTCACCCTGGCAGCTACACACTGTCTGTTGGACACAGAGGGAGCTGGAGAACAAGTTATGAAGCTGAGGAAACAATGAAGGGAACTGAGAGTGAGTTATGCAACACAGACAGAAGGGTGAGTGGAGTGAAGGTCCAGTCAGTAAACTGGTCAAAGCGGTGCAGTGTGGGAGACTGTGAGTCAGTGAGTGAGAGAACTAAGGCGGGGGGAGGCGTCTTTACCAGGGCCAAACACCTTGGGGAGCGTCATCTTGTTTTCACCACTGTCCTGACGTCGGCCTGAAGAGGAGGAGGGGGCGGGGCGGAGGAGGTGGAGGAGGAGGAGGAGGAGGAGGAGGGATGGAGGTGGAGATGGGGGACAGAAGGGAGGGGGGGGGACAGGAGGCAAAGGATGTGATGACAACAACTGATACACACAGAGCGGTTTACAACAGTGGGGCTGCACACTTACACACTTGTGACTAAACAAAACTGTTCTAAATACAACAAACTACACATCATTACTGACCTGTTTGTGGTGGAGGTAGTTTTTTAAAAAAAAATTTATGATCACACCTAGGGTTGCAAAATTCCGGGAATTTTCAAAGTTGGAAACTTTCCATGGGAATTAACAGGAATATATGGGAATTAAGGGGAATATATGGGAATAAACGGGAATAAATCCGAAATTTACTAAATTGAAGGTTGGCCCTTAACGGGGAACTTAAATATAGTTGGGGGAAATATATTGTAGCATAATCTTGGCTAAAACAACCAGATTTAATGCAAGTACACTTGACTATGATATTCCTCCATCACATGCACACAGCACACTGGGGGGGGGGGGGGGGAGAAATATTTTACTCAACATTCATGTTTTTGTTGTTCAGTAAAAGAATTGATTGTTCATACAAGAATTAAAACTATTTACATGATACAGTTTGTTTAAATTACCCCCAATTTCCAGTTAATTCCCATAAATTCCCAATAATTCCCATAAATTCCCATAATTCCCATGGAAAGTTTCCATTTGGAATATTTCCAAAATTCCCCAGCTTAACTTCCCATGAAAAGTTTCTGGAAATTTACCGGAAATTTTCCACCCCTTTGCCACCCTACTTGTGACTGAGGTAAACAAAACTGTTCTAAATACAACAATCATTACTGTCCTGTTTGTGGTGCAGGTAGGTTTTTTTATGATGACACCACAGCATGAGCTGGTCAGTTTACACAGTGGGGGGGCGATGAGGGGGACATCATGACTGATGGCTCGTGTGCTTCGGACTCAACTAAATGCAGGGACAGAGAGCGGTGGGGGGGTGGGGGGGGGCAACATGCAGCAAACAACTGGAGACTCGCTGCTCAGACACACGGTGAGCATCCTAACTAACCACTCAGCTGTTGGATTCTCACTTTTTTGTGCAACAACAAAAAAAAGAAGAGGAGGTTTCATCACATTAAAATATAATGTCAGAAACTGTGTGTCATCAGCTGCACAGACCCATAGGCATCCAATCACGCTGGTTGCGTGCAGGGATGCATGGGTGTGCAAGCTCGTGCACAACAAACAGAAGCGTCTAATATTAAAAGGAGCCATATGTAAGAAGTGGCAAGTAATCATAAAATCACCCAATATGTCACCAGCAGTGATGAGAACAATGGTGTTTAAAATAACGGTGTTACTAACGGGGCTACTATTTCAATAACGAGTAATCAAAGAAGTGACTGATTACCCCGTTACAACGCCGTTATGACAATAAAAAAGCACCGTTGCGCTGTTACTTGACTCAAGAAGTCCCATCAGAAGATAATACACCGGTTTAAGTGTAGGACGTTATATACACATTTTTCTCAGTCAATCAACTGGTCGGAAAAAGCTGTTTATCTGGAACTAACCAACTCACTCAGTATCCATCCACACAGACAGGCTCCGCGACGCGCTGTATCACTCCACCATCAGCTGTTTGGACCAGCGGTGTGTGGAAGAGGCGGAGTGATACAGCGTGTCACAGAGCCTGTCTGTGTGGAGGAATACTGAGTGGGGGAGGGAAGTCCCAGTCATTTGACATATTTGAGCATTTTATAAAAAATAATAAAATGCAATAGTTACTTTCCTGGTAATTAATGACTTTTATCATGAAGTAACTCAGTTAGTAACTCAGTTACTTTTTGGGGAAAGTAACTAGTAACTAT
>NW_028220620.1:0-20030 GCF_045865225.1 Trachurus japonicus | reverse complement strand
GTGGCGTAAATATCGACGGTGCAACCGGTGCAGCTGCACCGGGGCCCAGGCGCCGTCAGGGGCCCATGAAGGAAGAGAGAGAGAGAGTAAAAAACAGCTGTCCAGAATTGCCACAGGCCCCTGTTTTTGTGAATGGCATAGCTCGACGCGGGTCGGTATAAGGTAACGCTGAGTGGCTGGTATGGGAGGAGGAAATGATCATTTATACAATCACCTTGATACCTGTCAGTCAAGATGAGCGGCGGTTTGAGCCCAGCTCAGGGCAGGCTGGTGTTGATATGGAGCTGCTGTCCGTGGTGCTTAAGCGCTGGTTTGCAGGGTGAGTTTGTGGCCAGTCACCTGTAACTGGGGTTGCCACGAGAACTGATACCTCTACATGCTGACACGCAAAAAGTACGCCAGTACCTGCATTTTTTCTCGGCGGACCGTGTCGATCCCTGTCGGGACTGACGCGGACAGAATACGCACGTGAGTCTGAGCAGCGCGAGGTCTCGGTGCGGCTGCAGTCGAGCTTGCGGTCCGTGTATGTGAATGCAGCCGGACCTCGAGCCTTCTGCTCAGTGTGCGCCACAAGTTTGAGCTCATGTAAACATGACAACGTGCCACACGTCTTTCTCTCGTCAGTTGTCATGATGGAAACATGACGCTCTGACAGTGGTGCGGCGTTTGAATCATAACACATCCATGGTTTGGACCAGAGAAAAAACAAACGTGTGTAAATGTAATACATATGTGCTGAAAACTGAAACAATGTGTCATTTTTGCACCAGTTTGTGTAGCAGTTCTCTCAAGTGGCTGTGTGTGTGTCCGTGTGTGTGTGTGTGTGTGTGTGTGTGTGTGCGTGCGTGCGTGCGTGCGCGCTTGTGTTTAGGGCAACAGGTATAGGGCACAAAAAAAATATTTGCACCGGGGCCCATCACCATGATGTTACGCCACTGGTTCCTACCATCCATCTCGAAGCTGCTAGTGCCAGTGAAAGCGATACAGACTCCTCAGCCCATGACAGAGGTGTCATTCAACCTGTTGTAAGTTGATGTAAGTACCATCACAAAAGTACTGAAAATATTATGTGAAGGTTGAAAGTTCCTTACTGTTGGTTTAATAAAGAAATTGAGGGTCCATTCATAATAAATTGGAATACAATTTTCCCTGAAGTTTTGGGATTAAACGAGCTGCACTGCAAAAACTCAAAATCTTACCAAGAATATTTTAGTCAAAATGTCATTTCTAGTCAAGACAAATGTCCTTATACTTAAAATAAGACTCATCACATTAAAAAGGAGCTTGTTTTTAGACACATTTTCCTTCTTTCAAGCATATTTTCACTTGAAATAAGTAGAGAAATCTGATAGTGGAGCAAGTTTTTCTTTCTTAGCCTATTACAAGCACAAAAAAAAACTTGTTTTCACTGGCAGATTTTCAAGTGAAAATTTGTTTGAAACAAGTAGAAATAATGTTAATCTTTAGGTGATGGGTCGTCTTATTTTAAGTGGAAAGAGGTTAGTTTTGACTAGAAATGAGGCATTAATTTGTGACAAGAAGTAAGACAAATATTCTTAGAAAGATTTTGAGTTTTGCTTCAGTCACATTCAAAACACAGCAGTGTGTAGCAGTGGCTTTGACGCAATTTATGCATGGTGAGTCCATCTCCTTAGTGTTACAGTGTAGTAAATAACGAGTTGTGTATAGTTGTAATGAAAATCAATCATGAATGAAAGGTGGCCTAACCTGCTTGTTTAAAATGTCAGATGCCAAAAATAACTGACTTGATGTAAAGCCACTCGATGGACAGTTGATTTTTCTCCCTTTATAAAACACACAGCTCTAACCGGAAGTTACGTTTTGTGGGCGTCCCTTCGGCTGCCGACGTGACGTGCACAAACGGGAAGAGAGTCGAGCAGCGGGAAACAAACAGCTCGGGTCTCCTGGCTGCCAGGAACAACAAAGATTTGAGTAAAATGTCTGAGGTGGAGTTTCTGAGAGGATTTGTTACCGAGAGACTCGCCGCCGCCTCCCAGGAAATCTTAGCGGCCGTGGACAGAGTCGTAGCCGGACACGAGGCGGAGGCTTCGGGCTTGAAGGTTGTTTTTTCTTGTCCGAGCTATTAGCTTAGCTTAGCTTAGCTTAGCTTAGCTCATACGGCAATTTTAGCAGCGTGGTTGGGTGGGTAAGTTACTGGGGCTGTCCCATTCCTCCACACTTGACTCAGTGCGCTTGGCCCGGCTTGGCCACGCACACACTTTGGTGACGTTTTGCCGGCGTAACGTACATTTGCGTATAGTGTGCAAGCATGGATTAAGTGGCCAAGCGTGTGGGGGGATATTTAAGAGCAATCGGGACACACTTGACAAGTGCAGCCTGTGCCATTGCGCACAGTAGCACAACAACACACACACACAGCACCGGTTTTAATAAACAGTGCTGCTGTTCTCAAACTCCGTGTTAAGAACTTTGTTGCCTTGTTTGTTTGTACAACACACACATTTATTCATTCATTCATCCATTCTTTTCTTCCAGATGCATCCTTCTATATTAAAAGAGGGCGACAGCCTGATCTACTCCGTGTTGCCGTCTGGTTTTGGGTGTCCTCTCTGCCCCTCATTCAACACAAAACGTGAGAGCGTCATCCACAGGCACCTTCGGAATCATGTGGCAAATGCAGTGCATTTCAATGGTATGGCCATGATTAAATATATTATTTAGATCATATGCCTGTACATGTCATTTTGAATGATACTTGTGTTTTTGCATGTCTAAGGTAATGTTTTAACCAGTCTTACACTGGGTTGCACTCCTTTGATGTCTGATAAGTTTATCAAAGAAAGCAAGTTACTCTCAAGAGATTCCTACTTGTAGCACTCCGTGGAGAAGTTTCACTTTTTGAAATGGACATACCGGTAACTGTTTATAATGAGGAAAAACACATCTGTATTATACTCTATATAGGATGTTTTCTCATATGATTTTCTTTTACGGCTAATTATTCTTTATTTTTAGGAAATATCATCTGCAGATGTAATCTGCAGTGCAGAAATGGAGGACATTTCCATTGTCCATTTTGTTGTTCAACAATAATTCGGAAAGAGGCCATTACCACACATGTCGCAGACTGTCAAAACAAATGTGATGTGCCCCAGCTCACACCGGTTTCACCCTCTCAACCATCAGTTCCACCCTCTCAACCGCCCTTATCAAAGACCCACCCTACTGTGTCATCATCAATGAGTGTGGACCATTTATATTCACTGCCAGCTTTGGTTTCAGCCATTGAAATGGACCATTCCTACACAATAGCATCCCCAAAAACCCCTGCTGTTGAGCCAGAAGAGCCAGATCACCCTCAGTCACCCCCAGCTACAACTTCAGAGGAGCCCATTGCTGCAGAGGAACAAGTCACTGAGGATGTGCTACCAACCCATGTAAAGTGCCCACACTGCCCAGTTGTCCTGTACAAGAGGAATTTGTTTTTACATATCCAAAGAAAACATGGCAAAGCAAAAGACATAACGGCACAATCCCACTTACGAAGTACATCGGTTGATCAAAGTAATGGCCTTTACACACTAAAAACTGTTGGGTTGAAAAATAACCCAACCTTAACCCAACTGCTGATCAACATAGGGACAGAACATGCGCTGGGTTGTTTCGACCCAAGTGCTGGGTTCCCCCGTTTAACCCAGAAAGTTGGGTTGTTCATTTGACCCAACTAGTGAGTTAAATGAACTCTATTGCTGGGTTAAAATGACCCATGTGCTGGGTTATATCCTGCCCCATTGCCCTGCTACTTTTACTTTTTTAATTGATAATATTAATAATAAATATTATAAATAATTGATAATCAGATTCTATTATATGACTATCTAATATTAATACAAAATATATTATAATCATTATTGTTGCTGTTGTAATTTCCCATAATCATACAAACACACACCATACACACATAGGCCACTGTTAACTTAAATTTATTGGCAGTTTAACAAATTTTACACCAGCACAGGTGCACAGGCTGAATGAACACAAATAGGTAACAATGCTCAGTTTGCAGGTTCTCTCTCTCACACACAGATCTTGCAGTAGTGGGTCTGAAGACTTGTCCTCCTCTCCTGTAGATGGATGGAGGAAGCAGAGCTGGCAGGACCTTCAGCACCCTCTCACCTTTAACAACTAAACAAAAGACAAAAGAAAATGCACAAGTTCAATTAACATGAAATAGTTTCTATAACAATTGATATTTCTCAAACAGTAGTTGTTTGACTGGAATACCTGGTAAAAGGAAAATACACACTCCACTCGCTTTTTACACAGCTTGTGCAGCAACACAGCTACGCTGCACGCATTGTCGCTCCCGAGTCAAATTGTTAAGACTAAAAAGTTCAGTGATTGTTTCTCTAACGTAATTTGATATCAGGGCGTTCAGGATGTTTTACTCCGTGAGCCGAATTATCTGTAGCCGTATCCCCCTCTCCCACACCCGATGCTTAAAAGCAGTAAAAGCACGACTAAAGCAGTTTCGTGTTAAAAACCAGTGTTTACTTGACGCTGTTTGGCGGACACAGACAGGCCGTCTGCAGGGCTGGAGCCGAGCTGCTGCTAACCACTGCTCAGCTTGTTTCTCTGATAGCCTCAGAGCCACTCGAGGGGTTTTTAACGTGAGCCGAATTATCCGCAGAGGTCTCCTCTTCTCCACAACACACAGACCCGGTGATTAACACCCGATAAAACGGGAAATAACGCAGTTTGAAGTGAAAACTCACCGTTTCTCCAACGCCGTTCGGCAGACAGCTGGGCTTCACGGAGGGGCTGCGAGTCTCCTGTTTGTCTCTCTGGTAAAAAAAAAAAAAAAAAAAGAAGAAGAAGAAGAAAAAACACTGATTAAAACATAAATAATAATGATAACAATACAGTAATGTTGATAAAGTACAGTCGGTTTAAAACGTTGTGTCCTCCCTCTTAAAGTAATGTTAACGTTACCTTGATTGATCACCCTCAGTTAACCGTTACTCCTGGGTTTAACGGCTCTGCTGGAGCTCGTCAGCTCGTTAACTGTGGCTAGCCTTAGCTACTGCTAACGACAGCTAGCTGCCAGCTACTGTTACACAAATATGAAGATATAAAATGTCCAATGGCACATTACAGCCAGATGAACAATAAACCCGGAGACTACTGCATATTAAATTGCAAAATTCAAAAAGGCTAATGTTATAGAATTGTAAGTTGGCTAACGTTGGCAAGCATCTAGGAAAATCTAGCCTAACTTCCCAGAAAACAACAACAACATTACCCCCCCTTTTGATCCAAGAGTGTGAAATGATATTGAGATCATCATGCTATTACCACAACCGATCAAGACTATAGGAAAATTATTATTTATATTAACCTACCAGAAAATCCTGATGTGTCTGGTTGTCGTGGAAATTTTCTGTTGCTGTTGCTGGTGAAAAATGAAATAGAGACTTGGCCGGCCATCATGATTTTATTTCCTTGCAAGGAAAGGTCCATTCGACCCGAGTGGGTGATGTTGATGAAAAGACAAAGACAAAAGGGGCGACCGAAACACTTATACCTGAGGAAACACCTCCTCAGGTACGCCACACCCCTTTGTCTGCTGCAGGGGCCGGTCCAATACTCAGACAGTGTGTTTTCAATGCTCTTTGTCTGTTGGAGGTATTGGCACCGACCCCCGAGGGTGTATTTTCACACCTGGGGCATCCTGCAAGGTTACATGTTTAGAGGTCTAGACATTAGAATACACAAATGGGTAACAAACAAAGGAGTTCTGATACCTTGGGAGGAAAGCAGGGGGTAGGGACGTCACAGGTGATTAAACCAAAGGAATATTGAAATTTACCATTACAATTCCTCCTTTTGATTATTCATTAATCACACAAGAAAAAGTCACAACTTAATCGCCATTACAGTTGCTAGAAAAAGAAAAAAGTTGAAAAAATAAGAAATTATAGTCAGGAAAAACAGGCATCAGTTACAATAAAACGATTAGGGTAAAGAAAACAATTATGTCAATTCTAAACATGTTCTAAACAAGTTGTTCTACATTGAGGGGTAGGGTTGTCTATAATAGAAGGTTATCTAAAATGTGGCTCTCAAATGTAAAGATTTAAAATTCGTACTGACAAAACAAGTGATTACCAAAACAAGCACAAATTCAAAATGTTAGACAGCCTACTGACACTTGACTTTCTGTCAATCTTCCAAATGAATTTGTGGTGTCTATGTTATGTAATCGATTGTAATATTTTCACACGTCATATGTTGTTTCATGTCAAGTTACATCGTTAACTTGAATAAACGTGTAATATTCAGTCCCATTGATGATAGTGAGGTTTCCTGATGCAGTCAGAACGTAGTTATGTGTAACACGATTCTGTAACATCTTGAACTTTATTGCAGTCATTGCTTGTGAAAGCAGGGGTATGTCTTCTGTAGAGTTCTCAAGATTCTCAATTGTCTATGTGGCTCTGTAGTTTGGTGTCTGAGGGCACCAACAAATCTTTTGCCAGGTGTTCTTCAGAGAGAAGTGGAGAAGTGAAAAAGGGAGTGGAAAGGGGCAAGGAGAGTTGTTGCTGGTTCCTCCACCGAACAAATGTCTTTAAGGTAGAAATATGGAACAGTGCCTGACCATGGTTCAGGTTGGGTACAATTTCTTAATTGTGGTGAGTTTGGGCTGGCAGAATGTTCATGGATGGAGTTGAAGTATGGTAAAGGTAGGAGTCCTTCTGCACACATGACAGTGGGATTTTGGTTGTTGAGGACAATGGTTCATGAGTTGGGGTTGTGTGTCTCTTGGTGCAGTAAAATTTTGATGTAATCCTCTTGGATGTATTCTTTGGGCATCATATCTATGCTTGCACTGTTCTTCTGATCTCTTGATGGTTGTGTTCTAAAGGAAGTCTGTCATTTTCTTATCGGCCGTTGGTTCTGCATTGCTCCTCAGCTCTGTTGGTAGGTGAAGTTGATCAATGAGGTTCTTGGTCTTCTGGGCCATCAGGCCTGTGTTGCTCCTCAGATGTGCTGGATGGGTCTTAGGTGTGATGGAGAAGGACCTATGCATCTGGATGGTCCTTGTTGATTCCATGGAGTTCCTCTTTGTGTTGCTCTGGTTCACAGCTGGTCCCTTTGTTGGCTCTTTCCTGCAGTGACCATCTTCACAGCTGGAAATCATGGAGTGGTGTGGACGTTGGTCGTGAAAAGGCTGATTTTCACTTGCTGCATCTGTTGTATAAACAAAACA
Organism: Trachurus japonicus; assembly: GCF_045865225.1. NCBI lineage: Eukaryota > Metazoa > Chordata > Actinopteri > Carangiformes > Carangidae > Trachurus > Trachurus japonicus. The sequence goes on along the minus strand of NW_028220620.1, from coordinate 12,778 downwards.
TACACATCCAATATCCCCCCTTTTGACACATGGTTTTACCCATGTGTCACATTAGTGGGAGTAAAATAGTAAGAGGAGAGTGAACTTAAACAGATCTATCCAAAAGAAAGAACCAAATCAGGTTAGATAGTTAGTTTGTTAGTTTGTTAATGGTTATTCTTGTCGGTCCAGTCAGGAGTCAACCTGTTGGAAGATAGCAATTCAGTTATGTTCTTTTCCATCATCTGGTGGGGGGAAAAGAGTGATAGGGTTTAAAATATTGCATCTTATGACAGTAATGTTGGACATTTCTAAAAGTACAGTGTCAAATTTTAGTCATCGTGCTGTGGAGAGGTGAACAAAGGTGTGCCAACTGGGGAGTCTTTACAGGGAACAATCCCTCCTACTGCTTTAAAAGACTCAAAGACTGGCATTATGTAAATCGATAGCTTCTTGATTTTGGAGTGATCGCAATAGGTTCATATTTGATGAGGCCAAAACATCACAGTGACTGACAACCCACAGTGTCTTAGGGACCTCCTGTAGGGCTGAAATAGTTTTAACTTGTTTCAGACAAAAACAAACACACAAATAAACAAACAAACAAACATACAAACAAACAAACCTAAAAAGTGTTTTAGGTACCAGCTGGATTTTCTTTGAGTGTGCACAACAGATGTTAAACTCTTAAGAATAGCTCTAGATTGATCAGATGTTTTCTTGCCAATTGGCTGCGCGCTTACATTGTTTTTCTTAAATGGGTCCCAATCTTCCCTCTAATTATAAGTGTAAATGTGTAGAACCAAATGGTTTGTGGTGTACATGTCAAAATTGAATTGGTGTGAGAGAGAATGATAAAACACATCTGTGTTGTCCGGTAGATGTGTGCTCCAGTATCAACTCTCTTTCCCAACCAACCTTTTTCAAATGTCTCATCAGGTCCTGGTGACACAAGAGGTTCAATGCAGTTCCTCTGGTGTCAAAACTGTTTTTCTGGCTTCTGTAACAAGCTTGGAAAAGGCCGTTAAGGGTTGCAATTTCCATTGATTTGCATACTGCAGGTCTAGGGTGTGGTGAACAAAGTAGTGTGAAAAACATTTGGCTCCAAATTAGATCAGTTTGTTTTGCTACATCTGGGGTTGAGACCAGACAAAGGCCTAATTTGCACATCAAGTATCTGCCCATCAGGTTAATTGGGTAGTTTTCAGAGGGCATGAATGCATGTTTGAAATTTGACTTTAGCCCATAGTATCTCTAACTATTTTGACCTGATGAACACAACACATAATTTTTGCTCAGTTCTTTCATAACCAGTGTCAGTGTTCAAACACAATTTGTAGTTATGTGTATAATCTATACACTCTATGGTGTGTGTGAATGTGGTGCAGTACCTTTCTCAGATTTCACAGGTTGGTTAAGCTTGTCAGCAAGGATCCATTCCCCTCCGACCACCCCCGATCATCCTCAGTCTATGTTTGTTTGCTGGAGTTGATGATGTTCTTAGGGGACAGTTACGTATCCAATGTCCATGTTGGCGACAATGATACAGGCGTCACTGGGAACTTTTTTTTTCCTGAGTTCCTGTGTCCTTTCTTTTTGTGTCCATGACTGAGTTGTCCATGTTTCCAGACTGTGTTGATGTCCATAGTCCATACACAGAAAACCATTGTTGTACCTTCTGGTCCTGACACTTCAACCATGGGCATGTTGAAGGCTATATCTTGATTGGAATGGTGTAGTCTGTGTGCAATTGGAGAAGATGATGGAACAGGCACATCAGAATGGGCTGCTCCTGAGCTTGTTGAGCTTCTTTGTTGTGGCGTGGTGGAGTCCGTTTCTCTTCCCTTGCTGGGTGTTGCAGAGTGGTATGACGGTGGAGCTGAGGGATGATGGTGGATGGCCGTTGAGGTCTGGATCCAGCTTCAAAGCTGTCAACTGTGGAAACAAAGAAAAGGAAATCTACAAGCTTGGTGCTGTAGTGTTAGTGTGAGTTGCATTTTTCTTTCTTTTTCAAAATTTTCTCTTTTTTTTTTTTTTTTTTTTTTTTTTAAGCAATTCTTGTGTTGCTTTCCCATCTGTAAACATTATTTTAACCTTTCATAATTTACAGACTTTTTTCCTCATTTCACTTTTTGTTACCGTTATCTTCAATACTAATTTCCTTTTAAGGGATTCCCCTATTGGGAATCCAAATTCAACTGTACAAACATTTCAAATATTTAAAATTTTAGTTCCCACATTTTCCCTTTTCATAACATCCACAATCGGTCCCTCCGGAGGTTCCCCCTCAACGGAATACTCCCCATTCCAAATGGAGATCGTGCACGACAATTCAATACAGACGTCTCTGTAAGGACCGCTTCGTTTATGGCACCAACGATAAAAAGCCGGTCACTTCGTTTATGCTACAAGCGATAAAAGCAAATCATTTTGTTTTAGGGTGACAAAGTGATTAAAAAACAACCAGTCGTTTCGATTATACTACAAACGATAAAAGTAAATCATTTTGTTTTAAGGTGACAAAGTGATTAAAAACAACCAGTCGTTTAGTTTATACTACAAACGATAAAAGTAAATCACTTTCTTTAAGGCTACAAAGTGATTGAAAAGTACCAGAATCGCTTTGTTTATGCCACAAGCGACAAAAGGCAAATCACTTAGTTTTACGGTTACAAGTAATTCAAAAACCGATCAATTTGTTTATACTACAAATGATAAAAGCAAATTATTTTGTTTAGGCTACAAATAATTAAAAAAAAAACCAATCCCTTTGTCCCTGCTACAAAGTGATCAAAAAGCAGATCTCTTAGTTTGTGCTACAAGTGATCAAAAAGCCGACCGATTGTGGATAACATGAGAAATTAAAATGTTATGTCTAATTAAACCCAAATTTTAGAGAAAAATAATTTAAATGTCAATATTTCAGTGCTCACCAGATGAATTTCCCTGACTTAGTTCGCAGAATTCCAGCGGCAATGATCCAGGACGACAGTAGCAGCCCTCCCCTCTTTTTGAGGTTTGGAGGCTGGAAAACTTTTCTCTTTCCAGGCTGGCCTGTCGCTGCCAGCCGTCCATCCCAGACGATTGCACGAGGAATCCCGGACCGAGCCCCCAAATTGTCGTGGAAATTTTCTGTTGCTGTTGCTGGTGAAAAATGAAATAGAGACTTGGCCGGCCATCATGATTTTATTTCCTTGCAAGGAAAGGTCCATTCGACCCGAGTGGGTGATGTTGATGAAAAGACAAAGACAAAAGGGGCGACCGAAACACTTATACCTGAGGAAACACCTCCTCAGGTACGCCACACCCCTTTGTCTGCTGCAGGGGCCGGTCCAATACTCAGACAGTGTGTTTTCAATGCTCTTTGTCTGTTGGAGGTATTGGCACCGACCCCCGAGGGTGTATTTTCACACCTGGGGCATCCTGCAAGGTTACATGTTTAGAGGTCTAGACATTAGAATACACAAATGGGTAACAAACAAAGGAGTTCTGATACCTTGGGAGGAAAGCAGGGGGTAGGGACGTCACAGGTGATTAAACCAAAGGAATATTGAAATTTACCATTACAATGGTCCAACTGCTCACAGAAAGATCCAGAAAGTTCGACAAAGGATGAGCGGGAAAATGAAGAATGACCCAGCAGTTGGGTCAAAGTAACCCAACCGGGTGTTCAGATAGAAATTAACCCTCACAACCCATTTACCCAGCATAAAACAACCCAACTGTGTGTTTACAGTACCCAAAACAACCCAGAATTTTGACCCAGCATGAATAACCCAGCAGTGTGTTTACAGAAACAACCCAGCATTTTTTAGGGTGTATGCTGTTAGAAAAACTTTAAGAGGATTCAGTGTTCCAGTGCATGTGCAGCGCAAGACATGGGGACAGCAACATGTGACAAGATGTGAGATGGAGGATTGCCGGCAATACCACCTGCTTGCACAGCGAAGTGGCCTCTCTCACAGCTTGTGCCATCACATCCGTTCATTGGATTATTGTGACAGTACAGCCAGTGAGGACCAACTGGACCACCAAGTCCTCCAGGAAATGGTGGAAAACCGTTTTTTTGCAGACTCTAAAGTAGCAGTGTGCAAAACAAGGCAACAAGAAGCAGAAGCAGCACATGTCCCCTTGTCTGTCCTTGTTGACCTTACTGGTTCAAAAAATCATATCTGCCTTTCCATTCATGAACCAAAATTGCAACATTACAGCACTTTAGGGAGAGTCTTTGTAACGTATAACATTAAAAAAAACACCTGGCATTGTCCCTGCGCTAAGGCACGTGCATCTTGTACTCACAAATACATTGCAAAGTGGCACCTTTTCCAGACACACAAGCACCTTTTCAAGACGGTGCCACCAACCACCACACCAGCAACGACAACTCACTCTGTCAGTCACCCCACTGCAGAGACGGAGAGAAGTGTACTTGTATGTCTACAAGTACAAAAAAATACCAACCACTCTCCCTGAAGATGTGACAGCCCGCAGAGCTCCAACAGATGTACGTTCTTAATAATTGTTCTGGATGTTTTCTTTTTTCTGATTTTTCATTACTACAAATATATTTCTCCTCTTAAATGTACAGGCTCAGAACATATGTGCAGGTCAATGGACAGAAAAAACTGGCAAGGACTTAAAGGTATTTATATTTGGCCTAGTTCAGTTGACGTGAGTGATGACACTATTAACGTTTGCATTTCTTAAAGGGATAGTTCAACATTTTGGCAAATTGGCCCATTGCCATAATCGCTATAGTCATAGCAGTAGGTTCATTACCTTTAATTGTAGGTGTAAGCTATTTTCAATACGGCGGAGCGCAGCAGCAGGCTGCTCAGAGCTACGCTATGGAGGCTAAGGGAATTTCTTGGTTTCCCTCATTAAACTCATCAAATTCAACATCCCAAAACTCCACAGCGCTTTTGTAGACAAGTTGTGACCTGCACAACCACCACGCTATGAGATAATGACGGAACGATACGAAACGGAGCCGTTTTCGAGGTAAATACAGGGTAAATACGGAGACTGCTTGCTGAAAAACTGTCCCTGAACGCAACGCGCATCAGCGGTTTTGTATGAATTTACCTCGAAAACGGCTCCGTTTCATATCGTTCCGTCATTATCTCATAGCGTGGTGGTTGTGCAGCTCACAACTTGTCTACAAAAGCGCTGTGGAGTTTTGGGATGTTGAATTTGATGAGTTTAATGAGGGAAACCAAGAAATTCCCTTAGCCTCCATAGCGTAGCTCTGAGCAGCCTGCTGCTGCGCTCCGCTGTACTAAAAATAGCTTACACCTACAATTAAAGGTAATGAACCTACTGCTATGACTATAGCAATTATGGCAATGGGCCAATTTGCCAAAATGTTGAACAACCCCTTTAAATCAGGGCTTCCCCAGACAAGACTTTGGTTCTGACTGTGGAATATTCATGTTAATGGTAGGTCATACCATACAAGCTGCGGTATGTTGAAGTTTTTGAACCCACTTTCAAACATGTTCATTTTCATCAATTCTCGTCTCATTATTTCTTATAGTCTGCCTTGTACATTGCCCTGGATGCACAGTTTGACTACTCAATTGTAAGTACATTTCGAAATGGAAAATGTCATCTTCAAGCTTGTAGTTGGTGTTGTGCAAGAAAGTTAAATACTAACAATACTAACAACAATTTCAGCTCGACATGCCTGTTTTGCGGAGATGGTGGTGTCTGTTGCTTTTGGAAAACAACACCTTGAACAGGTAGAAATAAGTATTCACTAGATGAGATGGCCAAATTAACATTGGTAGCCATTTTTATTTTTCCACTATTATGAAGTAACTTTTCTCATCTCTTTCTGTTACTGCTGTTGACTGACTGTCATTGCTTTATGTATTGTTGTTGCATACCAAGCATGGTTTTGGTTTTCTTTGATCATTAGGAGGCGTTGTAAAGCCATTTGATACGTGTTTGTTACACAACTGGACTGGACTAGAAGAAGCTCAACTTCCTTGTACTTCTCTGATATGTCATTGTAGTTATGGAAAAGTCTTTGCCCACTGGACCAAGGAATGCCAGGAGCTCCTTGAGGGAAATCATACTCCAGTCTTCAGGCTGAAGAGGAAGGCTGAGGAGGACATTGATGTTAGTTATCAAATGGCTGTGAACACATAACTGAAGTTTTAGTGATTTTAGAGTCATTAAAAACAGTTTAACACATAACTGTGTGTGTTGGAGTCCTTCACAATGGTAATCCAGATAGTCTTGCATATTTTGATGACCTATTTGCCAGATAGACATGGATGTAATTCTGCAAATTGACTTCCAGAAAACCATGGCAGAGGGGACGTCTGATGACAGACAGTGCATGGCTGACCCAGAGAGATTCTGTGTTTTCCAGATTTCAAAAAACACCGGAATGAGGTTGGTTTGAGACTTAATTTAAGGAATGATCACTTCAAGGGCTACAAAGTGTTTTCAAGAAGTGACTTGAAGGACTATGTTTATTTTTTATAGATGTATTCAGGAGAATAATGATTTATTCGTTTCACATGCACTGTGTAGGGATAACAATTGGATAGTATATATGTATGTGTATGTGCAATTTCAAAGATGTCTCTTGTGTGGTTAGACTGTTGTACCCAGATGCAGAGTCTCTGGAATGGGTCCAGTGCCAGATGTGCAAGGGCTGGTTGCACAAAGAATGTGCTGGACAAACCAGAAATGACTGTGGATGCACAGATGACATTGAACGACCGAGGTATAACACACCATTTACTATTTTAATATATGTATAGTGACACAATAAGCTGCCACTTAAAGTCTTCAACATTTGATTATTTTCAGGGGGGGTTTAGTCTCTCTCCAACAGGCAAGCAGAAGTCCTTTCTTAGTACTGTATCAGTCCACCTGCATATGTCCAGATTTAAAAAAAAAAAAGAAAAAAAAGATTGAAAACAAATTAACATGAAGAATAAATATTCCTGCTCTGGTTCTGCCCCCTCTCACCTTATATGACTGTTCCTAGAATCTGTGGCTGAGTAGTCCAGTTTTTGGAGTTTCTGGAAGTCCTAATATTTTCATGTTTCTCTGCAGGATCATGGATGCAGTTGAGGATGGAGGGATCCTGTCAATCTTTTCTAAGATGCAGATCAAGGTAACTTTTTTGAATAGACTGTGCTTTCAGTAGTTCCAGTCTGTCTTACTTTCTCTAATGATTACATGTTCACCTTTTACTCTTTGGTTTCAGAACCTGTATGACGATCTCATCAGTGGAAAGATGAGATCCAACCGGATGTACTGTATCTCTGGCAAAATCCCTCCACCTCATTGAATCTGAAGCAACATCTGAAACTGAGGACGCTTAACCTCAGTGACCAGCGAGTAAATGAAAATGCCATAAGTCATGTGTATGTGTGTTCAGAGGTAACAACGGTTCATTTGTTTACTTTGTGTTTTTGTTTTTAATAGATCTTTGAGGTCCTTCGAGTCATTGAGGAGGTCACGGGCGTGGGGGAACAGATAAAAAAAGGGGATATCCACCTCCTCGATTTTGTCTTTGATGTTATGCTCCCAGAGGTAAGAATGTCAATCGAGCTTGCATGGGAATTGTGAGGAAATTATTGGGTGTTCAATTTTATTCCTTTGGAAAGCATAAAAACCAAGAGAACACTCTTTACAGCATCATAAGGTTACTGTATGATTGGATCATGTTACTATTTTTCAGATTTTGATCAGAATCCTCGTGGAGGAAGGCCTCACCAGGCTGAAGGCTGAGGTTGTGTTGGCCAGTGGGAGCCTGTTTTAAGCCCCACCACCACCAGATACTGTGCCCCCAACAAAGCAGGATGGCCTGGCGACCCCCGTTTGTTCTGTTTGTTTGTTCTGTTTTGTAATAAAGGCATTGTTTACAAAAAATAACTCAAGTCAAGTTATTATTGCCAGTATGAAAGTGCAATATTGTGTTTTGTTTGATTCCAGAAAGATTAACAGAGGACTGAAAATGGGAAAATTTAATTATTGCATTCATTTGATAGCTAAACCTGATGATGAATACATTTGTAGACCCAGGAAATGCCTGGGGCCTCATTTATCAAAGAGCGTGTAAAAGCCCTCTTAAATTTTCAGTACGACGGAAAGGCAAAATGTGCGTACGACCAAAAAATATACACTCTTTTCAGATCTATCAAACTCCGCGTACACACGGCTGCACAGTATTTCCCTTGATAAATCACACCGGACCTGAGAAAAGCGTGGATGAGAACACGCCTCATACCCAGCCCCCTAAACGGCCCCACACAACCATATGTGGTCAATGCAAATCAGTTACGTGCATATTAAGTAGCCATGTGCACTCTGGAAACCTGTGGAATGACGTCAGTGGAAGACGGTGAAGACAACAGACGGACGGAGAGCGGAGAAAGAAGCGGAATTTCTCTGAAAGCGAGATACGGTAACACAGCAATATCAGTCAGAAACATCATCTTGCATTGAAAGGCTACAGTAAAAACAAAAAACTCCCAGATCTAAATGAAACAGAACAGAAAGAAGAAGAATCATATTTATTCTGCCCCTTATTTTAGATTAGCCTATGTCATAATAATTTAAAGCAGGGTTTCCACTGCCAGTCAGTACTACTTTGCACCCCTTTCCACTAACCCCCAACTTCCGTTCACTGGACGACTTTGATTTTCATTTGTGCATAGCTATAGACCTATATTAAAAAAAAACATTGAAGTCCACCAGTCTGTGGCTTTTCCTAAAATGATGTTGGGCAGCACCCCAAAATATCGATCATGTTGTCTCATTTGAGGGGGGGGGGTCATCATCACCACCACTTGCTACTTCAAACAGTGTCCGCGCTCCTCTCTCCCTCGCATACTGCAGTTCTCTGACTCAGCAGCGGCGTCGCCAATTCCTCTTGTTCTTCAAAAAGCGTGTAAATGCCGGTACGCCATGGTCGGACTGGTCGTAAATTTCGGCACTTTCTCCCGACAGGTTTTGGTTTGATAGATCCCAAATTAGGCGGAGAAAAGTGCGTACGCACAAAACGGGGGAAAGAGCGTGTAAAAAAACGTGTATCCACAATGATAAATGAGGCCCCTGCTCTGTTGCAGGAACACATGTCCAGGGCCATCATGTTGTCCATGATGCTCCTACTCATCCCTGAAGATCCCTGAAGGGTTAAAATATGATCAGCAGGATTGAAGTCCCTACTCCCCAGCAGACTGCAGCATAAAAGAACACACTTGCTATCACAGACTGATTGTACTACAGATGTCAAGAAATCTGAGCCTCCTTAAGACAGCACAGTTCCCCAAACTGGCCTTTATCTCCTCGGTCACCTGAAATGAAGGATCATGATCAGTGCATAATGTCTGGTACCACCAATTATTTGTGTCTTCTATTTTTCTACCTCCCCAATAATTAAAATATTAATGTCAAAGTATGACTGTGTGGTGTGCATGTTGCAACTACTGACTAATCTGAAAGTGGTCAATTAATTTGATATTGTAAATTCTCATTTTATTAATCCTAGGTTTATTTAATGAGAATTCAGTCTATTCAATATTTATATTATTCAGTCCTATTGGGAGCTAGAGAGAGTGTGCGTGAGTGAACCCCACCACACAACCATATTTTTATGTTAACGTTGAACGTTAGAAGTTATAGAAGAAGTTATTAATCCATGAAAAGTTAACATTATATAGTGATTAGTGGACTTCTAACTTCTGAGTTTTACAGTAGCCTATAAACTTGCAAAGTTAATTACCTAGTCAATTATACCGTTACGATAAACATGTAACTGCAAAAAGAATCCATAATTATGTGTAAACGTACGTGCTTTTATTGTTGTAGCTCGCCTCAGAGCGGTGTTTAACTAACTTCCGCTTGAGACTTCCGGTATGGATTGAAACGTACGTGCTTTTATTGTTGTAGCTCGCCTCAGAGCGGTGTTTAACTAACTTCCGCTTCCTCAGAGCGGTGTTTAACTAACTTCCGCTTGAAACTTCCGGTATGGATTGGATGTGGCGCCGCTCGTGTCGGCCATATTGACTGCAGCAAGGTACTCTTGGGAGATGAAACTTTCGCGACCCCCCTGCAGTACCTCCGCGGACCCCCTAGGGGTCGCGGACCCCCTGTTGAAGACCTCTGATGTAGGCTATTTGTTTTTACAAGAGGGAGTGACTCTCTGACCATTGGAGACAGTTGCATGTCTCTAAAATAATGCATGATTTCTGTTTCTTTGTAGGCTACTTTAAGAACAGGTTGTAAATGAGATGTGAGCTTTTTTTATGTTTTGTGTTGCTGTTGTCCACTGTATGAATGATGATGATCTATGTTGAATGTTTTGTGTTAAATTCTGAAACAGAAATGTTTGTAAGACGTTTTTGACCCCAGGAAGAATAGCTGCTGTCTTGAGCCGTTTTCCCACTAAAATTAGCGAGTCGACGCGGGTTTTTTAAACGCGGGTCGACCCGCTAACAATCGGCATTTGGCCCCTTTCCCATTGACCAAAATAAGCCGAGTCTGACCCCCCGTGGGGGGATCAGACAGAGCAACCATGTTGCCCCGCTCTCATCCGCGGTGCGAGTCATGCCACAGCCGCCTGCCGCGGAGGTCTGTCGGCCGAGGCAGACGAGGCGTCTGGCCGACCTGCGGAGCACCAGGACCGCGGAGGACAGCAAGTCTGCTGCGGCCGGATGACGGTTCGTCCGCGGCACAACACGTCAGTTAAACACACTATTGTTTCTTTTCTTTTTTTTCAATCGTTTTCGGTCAATGTTCTTTGATCTTTTGATCCCAGTCTCGAGTGAGAGCGGAGCGGAGCGGAGCGGAGCAGAGCTTTGTTTTGGTACGTGATTCCGGCGCGATGACGTAGCGTCACGACGCGGGTCTGGCGTTCCCACTGCAAGCCGAGCAGAGCCGAGCCGATTAAAGGCGATTTTAACCCGCGTCACTTGCCGAGTCGTTTGACCCGCGTCGACCCGCGCTCAGTGCGCCTTTCCCACTGCCACCAAAAGCCGATTGTTAGCGGGTTTAAACGGGTTTTTTGGCCAGTGGGAAAGGGGTACAGCAGCTAATGGGGATCTAATAAACAAAGAAACAATCCTCCCCGGCCACTATAACGTGAAAGCGTGGCATTTAAACCTAAGCGCTTGTGTCTTGTTTTAGTTTGATTCACTTGTATGACAAAGCAAATTAGCTGAAGTTAGACGTCTTGTATGCATCGCATTTTTCATTCTTTGTGGCAATGTTGTATGTATCGTCCCTGCAAAATAAACATTAAAATAGCCTAAATAAAAAAATAAAATAAAGAGCTAAAAAAAATAAAAAGTCAGTACAATCATGGTCGATTGTTGCGTACATTTTAAAATACTGGGTTTAATGATCTGCGTTTTCATCTTTTTACAGTCTATGGTTTTCATGGTATAGGTCCCTCCCACGGCTCTGGCCGGAAGTGACATTTTTGTAGGCGTTCCCTTGGTTGCCGACTGGTCGATCTATGCACGTGACGTGCCCAAACGGGAAGAGAGTCTAGCAGCGGGAAACAAACAGCTCGGGTCTCCTGGCTGCCAGGAACAACAAAGACTTTGAGTAAAATGTCTGAGGTGGAGTTTCTGAGAGGATTTGTTACCGAGAGACTCGCCGCCGCCTCCCAGGAAATCTTAGCGGCCGTGGACAGAGTCGTAGCCGGGTACGAGGCGGAGGCTTCGGGCTTCAGACAGGAGATCGAGCGGCAGAGGAACCTGCTGGATGTTCTCCTGCAGCCTCGAGTCGTCCTCAACAAAACCGGTTGGTGATTCAGTTTTAGATCATTTCACCTCAAAGTTGTGGTTTGTAGAGAAAGAGGACACGTTGTACTGCATTTATCTTCTAACTTTTATGTGGCTATCAACAATTGTACAACAGCCTAGGGAGTTACAAAATCTAAGAAGGTCTTTTAGTTGAGGTGACATACTCTATAAATTAAAGGAATAGTTCACTCAAAAATTGAAATTTCACTCATCTACTCACCCTCATGTCGACTAAGGGCTGGGAGAAGTTTCAGAGTCCTCCGTGGCTTCTCTGAGTTACAGGGGGTCTCGGCGTAGCAGTGCATGTCCATATAACGGTTGCATATGGATACCTACTGTCTTCGTAACAAAAAGACACACCAGGAAGAGGAGCTTCCGCTGCAAACAAGCTTGAAATATAGATTTATTTAATTTTTTTTTCTGAACAATTTAGCATTTCGGGGCTTCAATACAAGAGGGACATTACATACGAGCAGCATGGAGGTATTTGGATGTTTTTTGGTGTGTCTTTTTGTTACGAAGAAAAGTGGTATCCATTTGCAACCGTTATATGGACATGCACTGCTACGCCGAGACCCCCTGTAACTCAGAGAAGCCACGGAGGACTCTGAAACTTCTCTCAGCCCTTAGTCCACATGAGGGGGAGTAGTGAAATTTCAATTTTGGGTGAACTATTCTTTTAACTTGGCTATTATCGACTAGCGAGTTAACAAACAGCGTGTTTTTAATTTGAATTTATTCCCATAGTCCTGTATTTGGAGCCATCACCAAAGTTTCCCCACACGTTCTTTTGCTCTGTGGTTAATTTGAAGATGTAAGATAGTGCTTTAGGCCTGTGCATATTCTCATTTGTCCAGGTCATAGTATCTCAAAGGAAAGCAACTGCCTTCATGTGCTATGGTAATTATGGTAAATACCAAAAGACGACGTGAAAAGTGCACATGAACACCCCCTCATGTGGTATTTTCCACTGGGCAACTCATAGAATTTTTTGATGCCCGAGTTGCCGAGATGAGAATAAC
>NW_028220619.1:0-3458 GCF_045865225.1 Trachurus japonicus | reverse complement strand
ATTTAATCCCATCGGTCACAAAAGTGACCGTAAAAAAATATTTCCAGTTGAAAGGCCCTAAAAATGTTAGTAAATGGAGTATTAACATATTTCCAAAAAATACTGAAGCAAGAAACCCTTCTGATCACATATGTGCAGTTTCACATGTTTAGTGTAAATTGTCACATGATCAGAGCTGATTACTTCCTGGTTGCACCATCCGAGGAAGATGGCTGCATCAAAGCCTCAACAAAGAAGGTCAGTAAAGAAGGTTGACATAAAGATAAGAGAAAGATTTTTGGCACACATCATCTTTAAGGTGTCTAGTATTGATATATGCATCTACAATCACTCAACTGTGTTTAGTGTGGTCACAGAATGAGTAAAATTGTTGACGGCAACAATAGTGACCGGTGGGATAACACAGTGTAAGTAGCTAACTTTCTACTTTTTAAAAACTTTCTTTTTTTATTATTATTATTTAAATTTGAATCAAACACAGTATATGTTGGACCTTACAGACCCTAAAGCATTTCAGTTAACCTACCTCTCAAAGTGAAATAGATGTTGTCCCCAGTGACTGTGATATGGACTATAAGGGCGAGACTGGCCAATTGCCAGCCAGGCTGTTGAATGAAAGTTAGGCAAAAAGATTATGTAAGAAACAATGTTATTAGGGATGATAACTTCCCTCTCACCACCCCACTTCCACCCACTGTTGGTGAAGAGGCAAATCCCTATACCCACATGAGCAGCTATGGGCAAACCTTCCCACAAAGGGCTGCGCGGCTGCAGGTTTCTGTTCCAACCAAGCAGCAGGTGCAGGTTGCAGGTGGTCAAAAATAAAATCTAAACATTCAAACAAACTTCATAAGGTGTCTCAGTCAGGTCCAAGAAGTGGTGGGGCCCACCTTTACATGGTCCCTCAATGCACTCATAAGCAGCCACCTCTTCTACAGAGATGTTGTAGGAAGGAGGTCTCATACATGGGTCAGTGACAAATAAGGGTTGGCAAGATGAGCAATTCATGGATTTTCTTAAAAAAACTATTTTAAAAGCTTGCATCAAATTTGTTAAAATGTGTACTATTTTGTAGTCATGTTGGTTTTATGTCTTTTGAAATTACATTTGAACCTGAACAAAAGTAAGACTGAGGTTATGCAGGTTATTCTGAGTGACCCCTAGGTCAATAAGTCAATATTGCACTAAAAATGTACATTTACAATGGTAAAATGAAAAGTACACTAAAGCAATATTGCACTAACTGTAACACACTGTAAATCCAATAACAAAGTTACAATATGCATGTCTTAAATTTTTCACAAAAGTGACAATGGCAATGTTGATAGGCGTCTTTTCGTTTTTGCTTTTAGTCGTTCTACATGTTTTTGATATGTAAAATAGCCACACTAACATGTGATAAAGCACACAAGCATCTGTTATGTATGCTGGCACTGGTAACAGTAAAAAAAGAGTTCTGTAGTACAGCCCAGTTAAAATTGGGCTGGAATATAAGCAATTTGATAGCTATGATGGATATGTAAAATTAGTATACATATTATCCCACCGGTCACAATTGTGACCGACTATAAAACACACTTTTTCTCCTATTTTTCCATGAAAATTAAAAAAAATAATGATTGATTATTTCAAAGAGTTGCTAATGGCACATGGTTTGGATATTTTCATGTCTGGGAAAAATTTGGGATTAAATGGGTTAACCAAGCAAAAATACGTTTTATCCGATTACTCGATTAATCGATGTAATTATCAGTAGAGTACTCGATTACTAAAATATTCGATAGCTGCAGCCCTACTTGTAATACAAAAAATATTTGTCTTAATGTAAGTGATAAACTTGGGAAGTTTCATGGTGAAATCTGTTGGTTTATTTTTTTTCCCTATTCACCTGCAGTGTCCCTCTTTAATGCAGTTTGTGTGTGTGTGTGTGTGTGTGTGTGTGTGTGTGTGTGTGTGTGTGTGTGTGTGTGTGTGTGTGTGTGTGTGTGTGTGTAAAAGAAATAAGACAAATATTCTTGGAAGGATGTTGAGTTTTTACAGTGTACTATGAGTATTAGTCAGGGTCTTACACAGAATAAATCAGTCATACAAAGATTAGACTACTGGGGTTTTTTATGGGCCCCACTGGGCGCTGGGCCCCTAGAATTATCATCACCTTTCTCCCTATACAACGGCCCTGCCACTGTGTAGTGTGAGGAAGGACGGAGGCACTGGTGTTGCATTCAGGTGCAGTCAGGCAGACGGCCGTCGGCAAACCAACCGGATGTCATTTTACTCCACGAGAGAAAGACGGTAAAACGTGGGTCGGGTAAACAATACGACATCACCATGACAACATATTGCTACGCCTGTATTGTTTTGTCTCGTGCTGGCAGACCACTTGTTTACATAGAGGCTTGTTTATCCTGTTACATGCAGCGTCTGTTGTCTGTCTGACGTCTGCCCGATTTCACCTGAATGCAACATAAAGAATACGTTCAGATATGCAACCGCACCGCTAGATGGGGGGAATTCCTACATACTATACCTTTAAAGAGGAACTATGCAAGATTTTTACCTTAAAGGGATAGTTCAACATTTTGGCAAATTGGTCCATTGCCATAATCCCTATAGTCATAGCAGTAGGTTCGTTAACTTTATTTGTGTGTGTGTGTGTGTGTGTGTGTGTGTGTGTGTGTGTGTGTTGTGTGTGTGTGTGTGTGTGTGTGTGTGTGTGTGTGTGTGTGTGTGTGTGTGTGTGTGTGTGGACCAGACGAGTACTGGCAGAACCACCCGGAGCTCCACGACATCCCGATCTTCTACGCTTCGTCTCTGGCCAGGAAGTGCATGGCCGTGTACCAGACCTACATCAACGCCATGAACGACAAGATCCGCAAGGCCATCAACATCAACAACCCCTTCGTCTTCAAGCACATCAGCAACCTGAAGGTTTGTTTTGTTTTGTTTTTGTTTTTACTTTTCTGTCCTGTTTTATTGTGTCGTCAGGTTTGTTCTGTCCTTTGTTTTCTGTTTTGTCTGTTTTGGTCAGTGTATTGTCAGTGTATACATTGTGTATGTTTAGGGTTGCAAAGGGGCGGAAAATTTCCAGTTTTTTATTCCAAATTGGAAAATATCCATGAGAATTATGGGAAATTATGGGAATTTATGGGGATTAACAACACGGCATGCAGGGCTGTGTGTGCAGCCAAGGGACGCCGTGAATGTGGTGACGTAGCGACGAGGACTGTTACTCGTATTTTTCCGACCGTGAAGTTGTACCAGTTCGATCTGGTACGAGTTCACGGGTCAGAAGTTACGAGTGGCCGTTATAGTGACTTTCACCGGTAAAACAGGTCGGAGAAACACGAGTGGGTTGCCTGGAACGCTACAAAGTCGTAAGTTGTGACTTGAAGCTGTAATTTACGATTTCAAAAGCCTGCCTGGAACGCAGCATTAGCCAAAACGACCGGACCACTTAC
>NW_028220618.1:0-2100 GCF_045865225.1 Trachurus japonicus | reverse complement strand
GGGGGGGGGCAGGGGGGGGGGGGATCTAGCCACTCAAAGCCACTGAAATAGAAACGACAGTGTAAGGAGGAAGGTAAAAGAAGAGACCTTCGGAGACTCAGAGAAGGATTTGTCCATATTTAAGAACTCATATTTGTTGCATTTACAGTGACAAGTTAACCAATATCCAGACTCTCTCACACACACACACACACACACAAACAAACACACACACAAACACACACGCATGCATGAAACAAGAAAAAAAAAAAAAAAGTACAGCAGGCATAGCTAAGTTTCAGTCCACTGGGATTACTGGTGGAGGGTTACTGGATAACACATGTAATATTCATAAGGAAAGCTCTGAGGTTCTAATAATCTGTTAGTAAGCAAAATACTAAAACTTTAATGGAATAGAATATTAATAGCATATTGTGGGAAAACTGATATTGCAGTGAAATGGAGAGATAGAGAGAGAGAGAGAGAGAGAGAGAGAAGGGCAGCCACCAGTATCATCACTTAATGATGAGAGAGGGAGACTATAGTCTGTAAATGACACAGAAAAGGAGGAGGGGATTGGAGGAGATTAAGTGAGCGCCGTGCTGTATTGCTACACACAGCAAAGCACTGCTGGATGTTTGTTGAGCGGCGCTCTCATTTGGGACGAGGAGACCGCCGGTGGGGGGGTCCGCCGCCAACTTAGAGGAGAGGAGAAAGGGCGGAGAGCAGAGCGTTGTTCCTCCAGCGCCTCAGCAGGACGATCTGAGGAGCAGATCAGGATTAGGGGCAGCAGGGAAGCAACTTCGAGAAAAAGGAAATGAGTTGATGTTGTTGCTAAGCAGTTTACTTTGGATTTGTGGACTGGAAGAGTTTTTTTTTTTTTTTTTTCTTTTTTTGGGAGAATAGGATTAACTAAAAGAGCCAAACTGCACACTTGTCTGGAAGTGGTGTGAACTTTTCCCCTCTCTGCTTTCAAATTCGCACAGACTTTTTTTACAAGTCAGCGGCTTAAAATCTGTTTGAAGTGATCTCTGATAATGTTGAACTTAAAGTCAGCTGATATCAACTGAGAAGAAACATCTTTACCAGGTGAAGTATTTCCCTCTGGTTTGTGACGACTTTTTTTTTTTTTTTTGAAACACTCGATTTGCTTAAAAGGTTGATTGTTGAAGGTTGAAGTTGATTGTCTGGAAATTGTGTGAATCATTCAAAAAAAAAAAAAAAAAAGGAAGTCCACATAGATCCAGGATGTTTTTTCTTCTGCGATGGTGAAGTGGAAATCATAGGGTTTTGGAAACAAGACGTTTGAAGCATTATTTTAAATTATGACCGACCAAATCACTGATTAACCAAAATAATAACAATGAAGAGACTGATAGATAGTCAAAATAAATGCACTGCCACCTTACAACCTCAGAAAAAGAGTGTGTACAGACATCTCTAAATAGTCTGGGGTGAGCATCTGTGATTCAAATGTTGAATCTCACAGATTTTTCGGAGGCAAAGGGGATTTAATGCTTAAACCGTTTTTCATTTTTCTGCCATAGATACCGAGGCTTCCTGTGTGGTATTAACCTTGCAGTCCTCTTATACGTCTACTGAGCGGTCACAGTGGCAGGTGGATTGAATAAGAGTAACTTTTTAATAGAAGCTGTTTCTTATCTGATTGTTATCTAACCAGGGGGAGCTCCACGGATTATAAACCTTATGGAGGAGCCGACATCTAGAAAAATGACCTGTGGACTGTATCCAGGCGGTCTCCTAGTGCTGCTCTGTCTGCTCCACATCTCCGAGGAGACCTGTCCATCAATGTGCCTTTGTACATCCGACACAGTCAGCTGTAGCTCCAGCGGTCTGGCCAAGCTGCCTCTCACCCTGCCCTCCTTCTCCGTCACCCTGGACGTCAGCCACAACCATCTGTCCTGGCTCGGCCCGGGCAGCTTCAACAAGATGCCCCGACTGGAAAACCTCAGGATGGCTCACAATCAGCTCAGCGCTCTGGGGCACGGCGTGTTTCACAACGCCTCCGGCCTCAGGCACCTCGACCTCTCCTCCAACCGGCTGCAAGTGGTGGAGCAGAGCTACTTCCAGGGGCTGTGGCGGCTGGAGGAGCTCCTTCTC
>NW_028220617.1:50000-56431 GCF_045865225.1 Trachurus japonicus | reverse complement strand
CATTTCATCCTGGCGACTGGGTTGAATATAAACTTCAACCTCAGAGCTGTCAGTCCTCAGACTGTCCTGACTGTCCCTGAACATCACACAGGGATGCAAACAGCGCGCCGAAAAGCGAAACCTCGCTTTTTTCATGACCAATTGACCCTTATCCGCCAACTTCTCCCACAAACGGCTATTGTCCAATCCTAACGTATGGCAATCCGTAACTATAGGCCAGGCAAGCTTTTCAGCAGTGAGTCATATACGTTTGCTTTTGTGGACACATTTTGAGACTAGACGAAAAACATTTGTTTGTAGAGAAGGATGTTGTTGCTGCTGCTGCTACTACGGCGGCGGCGTCGGCGGCAGCAGCAACATAGAGATGTTCAGATATGAGCGGACTTTTTTTTTCGACTTGAGCAAGTGTAGATATGGGGAAAAACCATATGTTCACCTCCGAAATGACAGCTGAACTTTTAGGGCTTTTACCTGGGCTTTTAGGCGAGGATCCTCCAGGCAGCTGCTTTCACTGACTGATACAGCGGTGGGAGAAAACAAAACAGCAGCGAAAACTGTAGGTTGTTCACAATCGCCCAAAAACTTAGAGTTTGACAACGATTCATGACCAGTGAGATGACCTAAGTCTTGGTGGGTTGATAGACGGAACAATTACCGGTCCTTACAGCTGCTCTGTACATGTCCAATCGTGTCGTTGAACAGATGTTTTATCCTCCTGCGCGAGTCACGTCACTGAAAACTATGAATGCTCTTTGTGATTTCTTCTCTCTATTATCTCAGAACAGTTTATCCAGAAATTTGCTGATATTTCCTTTGAAATCGATACCAAATACTGCCAGGAGCATGGCTGGGAGTGAAAAGCTTGCCCGGCGTAGCAACAGTAACCAAGGGCGGGGCTTACGCGAAGGGTCAATTAGGTGACTTGTGTGAATCGTTCAGATCCGAAAGTTTTGTTTTGAGGGGGGGGGGTCTCAGCGTCTCAGCTGGGGTCAGTAAAATGTTTTTCTAACAGGCTGACAGTGACAATCACGTGAGGCGAACTCATTCATGGTCTCTGATTACACTGATAACAGCCGACCTCCAATGTAGACGCGCGACATGCACGCACGTTACCCAAAGCGGTGACAGCCGTTTTTTCCCCCCGTGCACGTCCCAGGCGCACAGCTCCACGGACGTGCACGTTTCCCTACGTTGCTGTGTCCAGGCAGGTGTTTCCACGGAGCTCTGCCACCGTTTCAGAGGTGAAGGAAGCCTAAGTGGAAAGACGTCGCCTCCCGCCATGTAGAATGTGTTCAATTAAAGTGAAACTAACACATTATATAGGCCTATATGTCCATTACACACCGAATTGGATGTTAAATCCCATGTCTTTATTTCTTCAGTTTATTTTAAAAGTAATAATTATGACTAACATTCAGTGAAGACCTAAAAATCAGTATCTCCAAAATTGAAATATTGCAATGGTTTTTATTTTTTTAAAGCATTTTTAATATAGAAATGTTGGCCTTTTGAAAACTGTCCATCTATATGCACTCAATACTTGGTTGGGGTTGAACTACTGGAAATTGACTTTTCTGTGATATTGTTAATGGTGAGCCCCCCCCCCCGCCAGACAATACCTCTCTTTTTTGGTCCTGACCCGTTTGCATCCCTGTGTGTGTGTGTGTGTGTGTAGTTGTTGTACACAGGAGACTTCTCCGTCAGGAGGAACAGACACTTGATGGCGGCGGAGATCCCCAGCGTCAAACCAGACATCCTCATCACCGTGAGTGGAGCCGTTCAACCTGTTCAATCTTTATTTAAACACAGAGCACAGACACTTAACATTGAACCTGTGTGTGTGTGTGTGTGTGTGTGTGTGTTTGTTGTGTGTGTGTGTGTGTGTCAGGAGTCGACCTACGGGACTCACATCCACGAGAAGCGGGAGGAGCGAGAGGCTCGGTTCTGCAACACGGTCCACGACATCGTCAACAGAGAAGGTAGATGTCTGATCCCCGTGTTCGCTCGGGCCGAGCGCAGGAGCTGCTGCTCATCCTCGGTGAGACCACGGCAACAACGACGCCATGACGACGCACGGCGACCTAAGAGTGGCGCTTTCCCTTCAGCTGAGGGAAAAATAAATTCAGGCTTCAAGTTTTATTTACAAGATTAAACTAAGGGACGTGTTTCTGTCTATGGATCACACAGAAACATTTTAATTCACCATACACACTCGTTAAAGCCCCAGTGTGTAACTTATTTGGCTTTTTATTAGCAAAAATCAAATATTACTTTCATAAATACGTATTTCACTGAAGTCGAATCACACCCGCATACAAATGAACGCTTTCTCGTCACCTTAGAATGAGTTGTTACAAGTCGTTACAAATACATTAGTGGGCGACGCACCGAACCGAGGCGGCCATGTTGCAATCGTGACCGTAGGTAACCACGGAAACTCAGCGGAGCAGTCGGCTCGGCCTGTTAAAACTGTCACCACTGTGCAGGGCCGTTTGCTAGTAATTCTGGGCCCCCTTAAACAATACTAAAGTGGGCCCCTCCCCCTAACTTTTATCCAGTTTTTTTTCTTAGACTACGTATGTATTATCATTTTTTATTTAGCCTAGTAGCCTACCTTGTTTGATGCTAATGCAACATTACACTGCAAAAACCCAAGTATCTTACCAAGAATATTTGTCTTATTTCTAGTCAAAATGTAATTTCTAGTCAAAACAAATATCATTATACCTAAAATAAGACTCAGAATATTAAAAGTAGCTTGTTTTTAGACACTTTTTACTTCTTTCAAGCATATTTTCACTTGGAATAAGTAGAAAAAATCTGATAGTGGAACAAGTTTTTCTTCCTTATTACAAGCACAAAAAACTTGCTTTCACTGGCAGATTTTTCTACTTATTTCAAGTGAAAATTAGTTTGAAACAAGTGAAAATCTAAAAT
This sequence comes from Trachurus japonicus, assembly GCF_045865225.1. Taxonomy (NCBI): domain Eukaryota; kingdom Metazoa; phylum Chordata; class Actinopteri; order Carangiformes; family Carangidae; genus Trachurus; species Trachurus japonicus. The sequence continues at coordinate 53,494 of NW_028220617.1, read as the reverse complement.
CTAAAAACAAGTTAATTTTTAGGTTATGAGTCTTATTTTAAGTGGAAAGAGATTAGCTTTGACTAGAAATGAGACATTTGGACAAGAAATAAGACAAATATTCTTGGAAAGATGTTGAGTTTTCACAGTGTACTATGAGTATTAGTCAGGGTCTTACACAGAATAAATCAGTCATACAAAGATTAGACTACTGGGGTTTTTTATGGGCCCCACTGGGCCCCTAGAATTATCATCACCTTTCTCCCCTATACAACGGCCCTGCCACTGTGTAGTGTGAGGAAGGACGGAGGCACTGGTGTTGCATTCAGGTGCAGTCAGGCAGACGGCCGTCGGCAAACCAACCGGATGTCATTTTACTCCACGTGAGAAAGACGGTAAAACGTGGGTCGGGTAACAATACGACATCACCATGACAACATATTGCTACCCTGTATTTTTTTGCCTCGTGCTGGCAGACCACTTGTTTACATAAGCTTGTTTATCCTGTTACATGCAGCGTCTGTTGTCTGTCTGACGTCTGCCCGATTTCACGTGAATGCAACATAAAGAATACGTTCAGATATGCAACCGCAACCGCTAGATGGGGGAATTCCTACATACTATACCTTTAAAGAGGAACTATGCAAGATTTTTACCTTAAAGGGATAGTTCAACATTTTGGCAAATTGGTCCATTGCCATAATGTAACATGCAGAAAAAATGAATATGTGAGTATTGGGGGCGGGACTAGATAAGCTTTTGCTTCTCCCGCTTTCCCTTTCGGTCATGTGTGACATGCCCAAAATGAACCAAATAAATAAATAAATAAATAAATCCCTATACTCATAGCAGTAGGTTCGTTAACTTTATTTGTGTGTGTGTGTGTGGACCAGACGAGTACTGGCAGAACCACCCGGAGCTCCACGACATCCCGATCTTCTACGCTTCGTCTCTGCCAGAAGTGCATGGCCGTGTACCAGACCTACATCAACGCCATGAACGACAAGATCCGCAAGGCCATCAACATCAACAACCCCTTCGTCCTTCAAGCACATCACCAACCTGAAGGTTTGTTTTGTTTTTGTTTTTGTTTTTGTTTTTGTTTTTACTTTTCTGTCCTGTTTTATTTGTGTCGTCAGGTTTGTTCTGTCCTTTGTTTTCCGTTTTGTCTGTTTTGGTCAGTGTATTGTCAGTGTATACATTGTGTATGCTTAGGGTGCAAAGGGGCGGAAAATTTCCAGTTTTTTATTCCAAATTGGAAAATATCCATGGGAATTATGGGAAATTATGGGAATTTATGGTGGATTAAACTGTAAATTTGGGGTAATTTAAACAAACTGTATCATATTCCAAACATAAATGTAAATATTTTGTTTCGTCATAAGCAGACATCCATGCAAAATAACAATACAATTAAAAAACATGACATTTCCACAGATTTATTTTGTGAGTAGAACTTTATCAAGTTTTAATTCTTGTATGAACAATCAGCTATTTTACTGAACTACAAAAACATGAATGTTGAGTAAAATATTACTAATTGCTTATTAAAGGGATAGTTCACCCTAGAATGATATTTCGCTCATTATCTACTCACCCTCATGTTGACTAAGGGCTGGAAGAAGTTTCAGAGTTCCACCGTCCCTTCTCTGAGTTACAGGGGGTCTTGGCGTAGCAGTGCATGTCCATATAACGGTTGTAAAGGGACACCAGAGCTCTTCGTAAAAAAAAACACACACAAAAAAACATCCAAATACCTCCATGATGCTCGTATGTAATGTCCGTCTTGTGCTGAAGCCCCAAATTGCGTAATTGTCCCGAAAAAAATTAAATAAGTCCACATTCCAAGCATGTTTGTAGCATTAGCTCCTAGTGTCTGTTGTCCGGTTCCGCTGCCAGCGCGCATGCGCAAGGTTCGCACTGAGACCGACTCGCTTCCTTGTTTACCCCGGTGAAGGACTAGAAGCAGTCCGTAATAGCCTGCCTTGCACCGGGACAACACTTTTTCGTGCAATTTTGGCCTCTTAAAACATATTTTAGCCATGGCTGAAGATTTTGATGTCGAGGACGAGCTGCATTTCTTTGCTGAGCCGTATTTGTACGAGCCAGAACCTTGCGCATGCGCGCTGGCAGCGGAAGAACAGACACTAGGAGCTAATGCTACAGACATGCTTGGAATGTGGACTTATTTAATTTTTTTCGGGACAATTACGCAATTTGGGGCTTCAGCACAAGACGGACATTACATACGAGCAGCATGGAGGTATTTGGATGTTTTTTTGTGTGTGTTTTTTTACGAAGAGCTCTGGTGTCCCTTTGCAACCGATTGCATTGAAATGCACTGCTTCGCCGAGACCCCCTGTAACTCAGAGAAGGGATGGTGGACTCTGAAAATTCTTCCAGCCCTTATCAACATGAGGGTGAGTAGATAATGAGCGAAATATCATTCTAGGGTGAACTATCCCTTTAAGGGCCAACCTTCAATTTTGTAAATTTCGGATTTATTCCCGTTTATTCCCATAGAAAGTTTCCGATATTACCCGATACCCGATATTTTGCAACCCTATGTATGCTATTGCCTGTTTCCATTGTCTTTGTCGTTTGTTTTCTGACGGGTGTGTGTGTGTGTGTGTGTGGTGTGGTGTGTGTGTGTGTGTGTGTGTGTGTGTGTGTGTGTGTGTGTGTGTGTGTGTGTGTGTGTGTGTGTGTGTGTGTGTGTCAGAGCATGGACCACTTCGACGACATCGGGCCCAGCGTGGTGATGGCGTCGCCCGGCATGATGCAGAGCGGTTTGTCCCGGGAGCTGTTTGAGAGCTGGTGCACGGACAAGAGGAACGGCGTCATCATCGCCGGCTACTGCGTGGAGGGGACGCTCGCCAAGGTGGGAATCAAACCTGCGACACCTCGGGTCCCTTCTGCAGTTTTTAAAAAAAAATTATTATCACCGGAAGTGAAACGTTTCCTCCACTGGTTTTAGAAATGTCAGGTCTGTGTTCACTTTTGGAGACAAGATAAGAACAACAGAGAGTGAGAGAGTGAAATCAAATAAACAATCACAGCAATAAATAAAAATAGACAATAACAGCTGTAAAATTAGTTTGTCTGCCCCAAATGCATCTTTCTTTATTCATAACTTCTCCTTTAATCGGTATCTTATAGTTTGGAGATAATAACTGCGATGGCAAGAACAGCAACACAAATAACTCTGACTGGGAACAGTGTAATTGCTGAAACAAAATCTTTTACAGTGTGTGTATCTGAATAAAAACCAGAAATAAGACTCTTATTTAAATTATATTATTGATCGGCATCAATAGATATTCCCAGTATTGGATCAGTCCGGTCAGTTTTATTGATAATGTTGAGTTTAATGTGGCTGCGTAACAAGAATCTGAATCTGTGACAGACTCCTGTGTTAACGACGTAGGACCGATCAGAAGAGTGTGTCGTGTTGCGTTCAAGTGCTGCTGGGATTTAATGAATTTTTAATAATATTTTTATATTATTTTAAATGA
>NW_028220617.1:0-45000 GCF_045865225.1 Trachurus japonicus | reverse complement strand
ATGCTGCAGTAGAAGCTGTAACTTCCTGTTTCCTCTGTGTGTGTGTGTGTGTGTGTGTGTGTGTGTGTGTGTGTGTGTGTGTGTGTGTGTGTGTGTGTGTGTGTGTGTGTGTTTCAGGCGACAATCACGGTGAAGATCTTTAAGAGCATCACGCTGGTTCACGAGGCCGGGATGGTCGTACTGGAGGTCGGACACTCGAACGCAACACGACACTTTTTACACTCATCATCATCCACCACATGTCGCCTGAAGTGGCTAAAACTCACCTGTTTATCAAAACTTTATTAACTCTGAGCACACGAACACGTCTGTTTTTATTTAAACCAGTTTATAAACATTAAATATACAGTTTATAACATGATTATGTAGCTGCAGTCAGGTTTTTATTAAAGCTCAGTATTTGTTCTACATGTTTATTTCAAACTATTTTGTATTGATTATAATTTTATTTATGTTTTGAGACACAGATCTCACTCAGACCTGGTTACAGATACATTATTAACCAGTTATTACATGTTAATACATTCATTATACAGATATATACAATAATTATGACAATTTTTTATTTTTATCACACTTTTTCAAACACTTCAAAAATCTCAACACCAATAAACTCAAAGAGAAAAATGTAAAAACAACAGACAATTGAAGTAAAAAACTCTATGAACTAATTGATGCAGCAATATAAATCAATAATGATAATAATGAAAATGTTCTCGTCTCAGTGGGTCGCCAACCCGCTCAACGACATGTACGCAGACGCCGTCACCACGGTGATCCTGGAGGTCCAGTCCAACCCCACCGCCCAGAAATGTCAGTGAACGCATCACGAGGGAATTTATTTTAATTTCACTGATGAACAGAAACTTTACTGACGCTTGTTTGTTTGTTTGTTTGTTTGTTTGTTTGTTTGTTTGTTTCAGTCCACGAGGGCAGGAAGGAAACGTTCGACATGGAGCTGTTCGTCGAGCGACTGGAGCTGATGCTGCAGTGAGTCTGAACACCTGTAGCTACACCTCGAAAATGGTTTTAATGGTTAAAATATCTGACAAAACTGTAGAATCTGACACTTTTTAAGTTAAAATTAAACCTAATTGATCCAAATATAAGAGAATAAAACTTTTAAATGAAGGTAGAGATTAAATATTTTCTGTTTTCACCTGGTAAAATGTTTTTTTTTTCCGTTTCAGCGACATGTTCGGGGACGACTGCGTGAATTTCAAAGACAGTAAAAGCCTGAGTGTGACGGTGGACGGAGTCACGGCGTGCATCGACCCAGAGACCAGAGTGAGTCCAGCGTCTGACATCTATTCTATACACGAACATTAAAGGGATAGTTCCACGATTCTCGATACTAATTCGATACCACGATTAAAAAAACAAAAACAAAACAGAACCCATGTACTTTTAAATTCACTACTTTATTGAAAACTGTTTCAACATCTTTTTGCACAGAATTTAATAGGGCTGCTCCCAAATAGTCGACCAAGCACCGGTCGACCAAAAAATCATTAGCCAACCAAAATTTCATTGGTCGATTGGTCGCAGGAAAAAAAAAAACATTTGGAGCCGTGTCTGGTTAAAATTAAAGCAGAAGTAAGCGATCCGGTGGTTTTGGCTAACTTCCTGTCAGCAGATGGAGTTAGCAGTCCCCGCCCTCGTCCCTACGTCACCACATTCACGCGCATCCCTTGGCTGCACACACAGAGAGGACTGCCCCTTTATGCCGTTCTCTCTCCTCATTGGATAAAGGTTGTAGGATACAAGGAAAGTTTTCCTCCTCGCTTACAGCAGAGCAGAGTGACTGACAGACCCGTGTTTTGGACCAAACACTCTATAAAAGTGATTACTGTCGAAAGATATAACTATTTAAGACTTATATTAACACAAACATTCCGCTTACTTCTGCTTTAAGTCAAAATCAATATGACTGAACTGCAGAGGTGGCAAAAGTACTCATATTCTGTACTTAAGTAGAAGTACAGATACATGTGTAAAAAAATACTCTGGTAAAAGTAGAAGTACTGATTCAACTCCTTTACTCAAGTAAAAGTAAGAAAGTACAGGCTCTGAAATGTACTTTCAAAGTAAAAGTAAAAAGTAAAAATGATTTTTTGCCGTTAATGAAACCTACATAATTTGATAATTTTGTTAAACAAAAAAAGTTCAGACAGAATAATCAAGATTGAACTGACCAGAGACAGTGTTTCCCAACGTTTGGGCCGCCACAGACCTCACAAATTTTTAAACAGCGTTTCATCACCTCTCATCTCTGCCAGTCACCACCGCGCGTACACACAGACACGGGCGCATGGACAGGTTGCGCTTTGCCGCTCGTAAACGGTAAATGCGTTATATTGCGCAGATTGTACGGTGTTCAACCCCCCCGTCGGATAGTCTGACCACCATCGCTTCCTTCCTCCATGCTGCTGCCTCCATGTCGCTGCTACAGTACAAGTTGGTAACTCAGTTCTCTCTCTACCGCCCCCCCCCCCCCTCTTCTTCTCCCTCTTTCCCTCTCTAGTTCGTCACGTCTTTTACCGGTGCTTTTACGTCGTGTCAAAAAAAAAAGTAACAAGCCTGTTTTTACAATGTAAGGAGTAGAAAGTACATATTTTTGCGTATAAATGTAGGGAGTAAAAGTAAAAAGTCGTCAGAAAAATAAATACTCAAGTAAAGTACAGATACCTGAAAAATCTACTTAAGTACAGTAACGAAGTATTTGTACTTCGTTACTTGCCACCTCTGCTGAACTGTATATGAAAGGCTATAGGGCTTTTAATTTGAAGGGCCAGATACAGGAAGTCGTGACATGATTAGTCGACTAATGACGACTATTGGTCGACCAAGGGAATTATGGTGATAGGAGAATTTGCCAAAATGTTGAACTATCCCTTTAACGTCTGGTTCATCATAATGGTATAAATCAATACTCAATAATCAGCTGATAACACCATGGTGACCTCTGACCCTCAGGCCGTGACCTGCGCGGACGACGACTCTCTGAGGGAGATGGTGGAAGTGGCCGTCCACCGTCTCTACGACGCCCTGAGCCCCGCCTTCACGCCACGCCCCCTCTGTGATGTCATCAGCAGCAGCAGCGCGTTGCCGTCGGTGATGTAGCGGTGGAAGATGAACTGACGTTTCTCTGTCACACTCTCTTCAGTCCTCGTAGTATCGATCGATCACCAATAATCGGTCGATAACGGACCGATGCAGATGTTCGTTCATTTCTTTGACTCGAGGACTTTTGAGTTTTTCCAGCTTCTTCGTTGGAAACTTGGTTCCAAAGGAATCGGCTTCAGGAGACGGACCACCAATACCTTTATTGATTGATTGTTTTTGTACTTGATTTGTCTATAAAACAAAAGTTTGAGTTCTTCACAAGGAAAATAAACATTTGTCCAGAGAGAGAGAGAGAGGGTCACTGAGTTTCTGTCCTCGAAGATAAAAAGTGAGTTAGATTTAATGTGAGTGAAACAACAATGACATCATCAATACTGCAGATAATTTATCAATCATCTTGTTTTCTATGAAACAAAATTAAGGTTAAAATCATCAAAAATGTTCGTATTGTTAAATAAAAGCAGAAAATTGTTGCATTTTAGAAACTGGAGGCAGAATTTTTTTTTTTTTTTTTCATTAATTTAGATTTTCTACAAGAATTTATCTGCAAAATATTTTAATTATTGATAAATAATTTAGAGTATTTTCTTTTTTACACTAACTTTAATATTTTTTTTGGCTACAGGTTTTATGTTTTTATGATGCAAGTCGATCTCATCTTGGTCTGAATATTGATATTTTTTAGATTAAAATATAAAAATAAAATCACCAGAGATTAAAATAGTCAATAAATTACATTAAAGCAGAATGTTTAAAAATGTTTTTGACAAATGATCCATTAATGAGAACCATGAGATCTTGCTGAAAGCTCAGGAAGAAACGTGAGTTGATAAAATATCAGAATATCAATAAAAACTCTTTATCGATCAGCACTTTAAATCAGACAGTAGAACGTTTTATTGTGAAAGGGCAGACTGAGTGGACGCCTCAGTCCGACGACGACACAGTGACGTTAACAACATGACTCTCAACCGACCTTTAATTGGATCAATACAGACGATCGTCAGCATGTACATAACACACAGACACACACATCACAGTGTACAGGACTCAACACACACACACACACAGTATCAGATAGACACAATATTAAAAATACTGACAAGTGCATTTGAATACCACAGAAGAGAAGAGAAGGCACTTTGAGCTCTGACATGTCAAAAATAAACATTTAAAACGATAATATGGCTTCAATCAATCGACAAAAAAACAAAAAAAACACAAAACTTACCACAAAATAAATCTGACACAGTAAAAACATGTGATGAGAATAAACTCTGGTACCAAACAGCTCGAGTGACACAAACCAAACAGCTGAAAACACTCTGAAGTTTAACATCTGTGTCTTTATCCCCCCCCCCCCCCCCCAAAAAAAACAGACACAGTCACAAAAATAAAAGCAACAACACAACGATATTTTATACAAAGATATATATACACACAGTAATAATAATAACCTGCCCTCGTACAGTAAGAAACAAACAGGTGAAATGTTCAGATAACTGACCTCAAACCAGGATAAAATAAAATAACAGGGAGGTGTTTTAAAACTGTTTAGGTTAGGACAATTTTATACTGAAGTTTTAAGTTTTTCCTTTATTTTTATTAAGTGATTTAACATTTTGTCTATAAAAATTTACAAAATAGTAAAAAAAAAAAATGCCCAATGTAACTTAAAATGTATCAAAAGTCCCTTCAATCAAATATTCAATTTATTATAAAAAAAAAAAAACAGTTGAGCTATCCATTTATCAATCACAATTTTTTTTTAAAGCAATTATTGACTGAAAAACGACTTTAATTATTTGTTTCATTGCTGATCAACATTCAATCAGTTAATCAGCTTATTGTTGCAGATGTGATACACAGTAAATACAATTGATTGACAGGTTTTAGTGGTTTTAAGGAGATGATGAACATTTATGTGATATAAAATACGATGTCATGTAGCTCAGTGGGTCGAGTTGAAGGCACTTAACACTGTCACGTTCAAGGGTTCGATTCCCACTGAGTCTTAAAACAGAAACACTTTTTAATCCTTTAAACTCTCCAAACCTATTTTAACCCTATTTGTACTTTATTAATATCATTTATAGAATATAAAAACATTTTGATCCTTAAAAATAAAACTTTGACCTCTGTGTTTTTGACTTTTACTGTTTTTTTTATTTGGCAGCTGCACGTGTCATTGACTCTCAGTGCACTTCAGGCGCGGCGCCAGGATTTCAATTTTGGACGGGCCACAGTAATTTTGGATGGGCCACTACTTAGGAAAAAATAACACTAACATAGGCTACATAGAGTTGAAAATTATTCCTGAATGACTCGTTCGTGTCTATATTGCCTTGAAAGCGCACATCTGCTGAGACCTATGGCTGAGACGAGCTTTGACAGCGCGGTGCGCCGCTCTCTCTCCCGTTTAAAGTTAATCTAGCTCACCCAGTGGAGCTCTCTCTCTCTCTCTCTCTCTCTCTCTTTCTCTCTTATGTGTTTAACCAAATACACGAAAAGCCAAATCAAATCAGAAATGCGTAGCCCACTTCTTTTTTAACTCACAGACATTTATTTTCATAAAGAAATAAAATATCTGGACATTTTGCCATCGTTAACACTGAGACAAAAGGCTGCAGGAATGGAAGAAGAATTCGGCAAATCATCTTATCACGCAAAAAGTCACAACAAACAGGTTTTGCACAATGGTTTGCACAGATAAGTCTTAAAATATGTGCAACACCTTCTCATCACAATCCACACCATCTACACAGTTACGTTATCAGCTGTTATTAAAACCCAACTCATCAGGACGCGATGACCACCACTCACATTAAACAAACAATTAATAATCCACACTCAAACCGTTAACTGCACTCAACAAGCTGTTATTACAAGGTTTACAACAGATATGACAGACAACCTGGGCCGTGTGTGTGCGTGTATAAGAAAGGGGGGAGGGAGGGAGGGAGAGGGAAAAGTAGGTAAAAACCTGCTAGCTGCTAGCTGTTAGCTACCGTAGCTCAGGCGTTGGTCTCCCGTCAGGTAAAAGCTGCCGTTTATTCCTCAAATGAAGCTCATGTTGAGCCTCTCCGGTACAGTTATCCATCACTGCTGTTGAATTAGCCGCTAAACTGCTGGACGCTAAAACCGAGGGGGCGTCTGTTTGTTTACAAGTCACGAAAGCAACGTGAACGTACGTGCCGCTCACACTCAGTAGAGTTACGCAATGAGGCAGCGTAGCCTGCCCTCTGCCTCCCTGCGGTGTGATTATCTGCGACCGAATCACACCCGTGCTGATATACAGTACAACAGCACTCCCTCTTGTGTGATATTGCTTAAATGAAAATCACCAAATGCTGACACATTTAAACCTGTGGTAAAGTTATCTGAAATAAAAATAAATAAATAATTAAACCTTAGATTAATTAAAGTTATGTTCACCCTGTCATTTTGGATGGGCCAGTCCTACAAGTGGGTGGGCCCAGGCCCGTTAGGCCCACCCATAACGCCGCGCCTGGTGCACTTTGACCTTTTGAAGCTGCAACTAATAATCATTTTGACTATTAATTAATCAATTAGTCTATCACACAGTAAAAAAAAAACAATTGATTCTGATGTAAAGACAAAAAAAAAACATCAAATAACCACAAATTAGAAGTTGACAACGTCAAATCTTTGGCATTTTTTGTGCTGTTGTGATAAAATATATAATATTTCTAAAGCTTTTAACAACATTATCCATTATTACAACATGTTGTGTTGATGCTGTTTCTATAAAATGCTGGTGACAAACACTTTGTCTCAATAGCGTCAGTTAGAAATAAATGTTTTTCTCTCATTAGACAGAAACTCTGTGCACATAAATGATTGTCATATTGAAGTTGAACCTTTTTGAAACTTTAAGTTCAACTCAGCAACAGTTTGACTGATGACTGAGCTACAACAAGCGTTACATTTGGCCTTTAGGGAACTAAAACGAGAGCCGGGCTTCAGCTATAAAAGTGAACGACGACTTTATGTAACAGAAATAAACGTGTAACATTCAGGAGCAAAAAAAAATCTTTGGTGGGACGTTCAAGAACTAAAAACGGACGTAGGAGCGTACAGTTGCTGGTCGTATCGTGTAGTGTGTCATCAGAAGACGAGTTGGTCTGAGTTTGTACGGTGGCTGGTGGGGACCAATCGGAGCTTTAGCGACATTTTATTGGACGAATAAAAGTATTGAACAGATGATCGATCACCACAGTTAAACACAGTTTGATTGTGGAAGCAACATCTGATCTGAGCACCGTTCAATCAGCACCAACGACGGTTTGATACCTGGAGAAGGTTCGATACCCAGCAGCGGCCCCTCGCTGCCACAGCTTCAACAGGACAATATGTTAGTTCGAGTCACTAAAGGACGTTAAAGAGACGCGGAGAGGACGGACTGAGCAGCGATTTGAAACCACGGTCAGGTGGAGCTGTGACACAGCAGTGTGTTGATGCTGCGTGTGTGTGTGTGTGTGTGTGTGTGTGTGTGTGTGTGTGTGTGTGTGTGTGACAGTAACATCTCGGCAGACGACATGCTCTACACGGAGACGGACCTGGAGGACAGCATGGAGAAGATCGAGACCATCAACTTCCACGAGGTGAAGGAAGTGGCCGGCATCAAGTTCTGGTGTTACCACGCCGGACACGTGCTGGGCGCCGCCATGTTCATGATCGAGATCGCCGGCGTCAAGGTAACGGACGCTCACCGCCACTCACATGACTCAGCTGTTCAACCCTCTGTTGGTGTTTTGTTTTTTGCTTTTTTACTTTATTTTGCAAATAAATCGATGTACAAACCAATAAGGCAAATAGTAAACTTGTAAATATAAATAAATACAAAACATAAGATATAAGAGCATGAAATAAAATAAACAAACATCAAATAAACAAGACAAAGAAAAGAAAGTATGTACACGTAAAGTAAATAAATTAGAAAAATTTAACATTTCAATCAATAATCGATGTGACCAGATCAATAAACTGAGTCTGACAAACAGGAAATCAGAAGTAAGGCTTCTAAAACATGCAGCATCCCTTCAAAATAAAAGCATGGAAATACAAATCCTTTTAAAAAAAGAAACTGTTTTTAACACCGTGTTGTCCTGCACTTTATCGTCATCATGTCTAAATGGAAGCGCATATTGATAAGTAATTTCATCAACTCACAAAAAATATTTCCCAGAGTGCACCTCTTCACCTAAACTTCATTATCACATAATATCACATTATGTAAATTATAAACATATGAATCGCAGTGATTCACTCTCTCTGCTGCGACAAAGAACAGATGTTATTATGATTTATTTATCTTAGTTGGAGCAGAAACAGTGAAGATTAAAACGCAGCTGTGTTTTGATTAAAAAGTGATTGATTGAAAATCCTAATCAATAATCACAGACTTCAGGCTCCAGAGTCAATTTCTCTTCATTTGATGAGCAAAATAAACTGTTTAAAGTAGGGCTGTCAGAGTTAACGCGTTAATCGCGATTAGATTAATTAAAAAAATTAACGCGATTAAATTTTTTAATCGCGGTTAATCACGGCCCATTTTGTCCTCTGTCTGCTGGACTGGAGGACTGGAGTGTGGGACCTCCAGTCCAGTAGGTGGCGGTAAGGCACCTTCAAGTGAGAAGGGTCTGTCTGCGGCCTGCAAGAGGGAGGCGTTTCGCGTAGAGGCGTGTCGCGTAGTGACGTCACTACGCGACACGCCCCCTCCACACGGGAAAGTCACGTTGAACCACGCGAGATGTAAAATGAGACCGCCAAAACGGATGACAAAACAGGAAGTAAACCAGTTCCGCCGTAAAACTTGACTAGTCTGAATGGCCGAACATATGCAGACTGTAAGTGTCAGTGTAATTTAATTAATTCATCGATTAATGTATATAATAATTGTGTTTAGCGATGGACTAAGGAAGTAAGGCTGAAAACCTTTATTGTTCTTTTTTGACAGTGAGTTAAATGTGATGGCCGAGGCCCTGGTGGGGCACATGTCCAAGGAGGGAGCAAAGAAGCTCCAAATTTACAAGGAGAAACTGGAAGAAGCCCTCTCCTCTGAGGCATTTCTGAGCAGGCTATAAAAAAAAAAAAAAATGAGCCTTGAAATGTTTTGGTTTGGTTTTTTTTAAATAGATCTCTTCTTCACTACAAATTTGACAGACCAAATATAGTTGAGATGAATTGCTACTTGTCACAAAACGACCATGACAAAGAAAGTTATGGTCTATGATCAGTGCTGTGAGTGCATGAGTACAGTAGTGTGTGTGTTGTAGGGTGAAATAAAGGAAATCAGAATACCAAACAAAGCCCAAGAGGTGTTGCAGGTAGGAGAGAGGGCGAGAGGGCCAGCAACTCAAGCTCCAGGAGAATGCTGCTGATGATCCCTGCTGATATCAAGAGAGAAAGCAAGGGAGCAACACTGCTCAGTAACCTACAGAATGGAGAGATTCACAAATGAATTCCCCATTAAGGAATAATAAAAGTTATTGTCATCACATTATTTTAATTTTGTTATGTAGGCCACTACTTTTATTTATATATATATATTTATTTATTTATTATCTACACATTACGCTCTTACTCCCACATAAGCACTGACATTATTATTTACTACTTTTATTTATTTATATAAATAAATATAAGCTAGGCCACTACTTTTATATATATATATATATTAGGGCTGTCAAACGATTAATTTTTTTAATCGCGATTAATCGCATTTTTTCCATAGTTAACTCGCGATTAATCTCTATTAAAAATATTATATATGGCGCTTTGGACTTTCAACCCTCCAAAGTGTTATAATCTCTAGACAAACAACTTTTAGACCAGACCTAGCAGGCCTACCTAATCATAACACATGATGCATGAAACTCACACAGAATTGAAACGAATTGCATCCAGTGGAAATTGCCCTTTACTTTGCTACGCCTCTGCCTGGCCATGTGCATTTGTTGACAACAGAAGCCGTCAAAAAATCAATACATCGCCACGTGCATTTGTTGACAACCGACGCTGTCAAAAAAATCAATACATGGCCATGTGCATTTGTTGACAACAAAGCCGTCAAAAAATCAATGGATAGAGCTATGTTAGACTGTGTATATTTGTGTAGCAACCAACTTGAAGGTGGCTTACCGCCACCTACTGGACTGGAGGTCCCACACTCCAGTCCTCCAGTCCAGCAGACAGAGGACAAAATGGGCGCGATTAACCGCGATTAAAAAATTTAATCGCGTTAATTTTTTTAATTAATCTAATCGCGATTAACGCGTTAACTCTGACAGCCCTAATATATATATACACATATACATATATCTATATATATATATATATATATATATATATATATATATATATATACATATATATATATATATATATATGTATATATATATATATATATGTGTATATATATATATATATTAAAAAAAAGAAAAAGAAAAATTAATCGTTTGACAGCCCTAGTTTAAAGACGTCGCCTCGGGCTTTAAGTTGAAGGATGGTTTTATAATTTTAACATTTTGTTGAATAATCCAATTAATAATAAACAAATGTATACTTTTAGATCATTTTATTCATTTGTATGTTGTGTTAATCCTATATATGCTGGTGTTGATGTATAATTAATTCAAATATCATGACAAGGAGAGTTTGAAGGTGATCCGTGACTAAATCTGAAGTTAATTCCCATCTACTGATTACCTTGTTTTAACCAGTCAACAGGCCTCCTGAGGTGTGTGTATATTAACCTACACCTGAAATACACAGCATCATAAAATATGCATGCACTTAAACTTTTATATGAAATAACAGGTATCCACGGGGTCTTAAAAAGTCTAAAATTTGAAAATCTAAATTTTAGGCCTTAAAATGTCTTAAATTTGTTGAATTATTGTGTTCAAGTCTTAAATCATTTTAGACAGGTCTTAAATTTTCTTATGCCCACCATGGACGAGCATTTCACTCGCATTTGCCCCTAAAAAAAAATACATGTGTGAACCAGGAAAATCACAAAAAGAAAGAGCACAACCTGCGATTGGTCAAAAACTACAAATCCCACAATTCTCTGGCCTCAACAATAACAGTAGTTAGTGTAAGTAAGGGAGAGTGGAGCTGTCGGTGAAAAGAGGAAACAACGCCACGTCTGGTCCTGTTCTATGTTGTTCGTTCACACCGTCACCGTTTATTCGTTACGTCCGCGGTGTAAAAGGCCGTAACGCAAAGACGCGATTAGGCGCGAGACGCGATTAGGCGCGCGACGCGGTAGACGCGACTTTTTTTTTTTGCGACGCAATACACGCGATTCTTTTTGGGCGACGGGACCTTCGCGTCTTCGTCTATTTCATCGTGTTTGGTGGGAAGACCCACAAGGGGCTTCCCACCCACAAGGGGCTTCCCACCCACAAGGGGCTTCCCACCAAACACGAGGAACGCTTTTTTTTTCGCTCGAGTTGTGACGCGCGACCAAACGCGAGATACGCGGTTTGACGCTCTTTTTGACTCGTGTCAAAAAAAAATTCACGAGCCCGCCAACAACTTTTCAAAGCAGGTTCAACTGGACTTAGTTATTTGTCTAGGAAGACGTTTCACCTCTCATCCAAGAGGCTTCATCAGTTCATGTAGCATCTGACCAGGCTGGGACTGGTCCAACTAACTGGTCTGGAGACTCAGTATAAGTCCAGTTGCTTTCGATTTAACCTCCTTTGAAATACTATGACCTGGACAAATGAGAATATGCACAGGCCTACAACAACATTTCTGCTCTCATCAACCATGGTTGAGGTCACAACGCTGCGCTGTAGCTGCTCTGGAAGTCCGAGACACTGAGGCCAAACGCCGCCGTCGCTTCTGATCCATGTCGGCGAGTTCCGGGCTGATGAGCTACAGAGACTTTAGAGTCAAAGGAGCAGTGCGTCGCTGTGTCGGACTGTTTGGATTTAATGAAGAAGCTGCACAGAGTCAGGTGAGCAGAAGCTGCCCCCCCCCCCCCCCCCCCTCACCGTGGAGCCGCTGCTGTCTCACAGCCGCCACCGACCCCTAGAATAAAACACCACCGACCCCTAGCGTGACGCACAGTATACTGTTATGAGACACATTATGCATCCCAACTGTCTTTTTTTTTAGAGGATTTTTTTTTTTTTTAACCAAGAATGCGAAAAATCATGATCCAGGGGCCAAAATTCGAAACAAATATATTTTTAATCATAATTCTCATTATTCTCCTGATGTCGGTTTAATGTAAACAGATTGAGCTGATACGCGAGAGTAATGTGACAGCGGGGCAGTGCTGCAGCTGCTGTGCTGTGATGGACCTGATCAGACTGGTGGTGGTCCACAGTGAATCAGTCCCAGATCCTCCACCGTCAGCAGATCCCCCGAAAGCCCCCGCAAATAATACATCGACAAGAAGTTAAGTGGCAAGTTGCACCTTTTCGTCGGCTTATTATTTGCGGATTTTTTTTTTTATAGCCTATATAACGTCACTGCAACATGCGGCTCTCAGTGCTTGTCGGTGTTGTGTCTATAAATTGTGAAATAACTTTTCCTCAATAGAAATATGAGACGTGGTCGATATGTTTCATTCATCCATGTTTTGGCAGACAATACAAATAACCAATGATAATGAGATTTCCACCGCGTCGAACCAATCATGTGGCTGGAATAGAGCCAGTCAACAGTAACATGTGCATTTGTTTGGGTTGCTGCAGATGTGCACATCAGCTGACACCGCCAGAGAGAGACACATAACAGCCGCTTCAAGGAGACTAGCGGACTTTTTTTTTTTTTTTAATAGCCTCTTCATTCATCTTGGGCGGGGGGCGGTGCGCCGTCTTATAATGTTACAGAAAACCCTGCATTATGTTTTTTACAACTCGTGTTCCTACACTATAGAGACAACTTGCTGTTGGCTCTATATTTCAAGAAACTTGTTTTCTGTTTAAAAGGCACAATTCACCCATCTTTTAACCGGGTAGTTACGTCTCCAGTCTGTCGAGCGGGCGAGCGCACAGCTGATGTGCTTCCATTCCCACAGACGCACGGATTCAGTGTGGACAGAGAGCGTCAGATGTGACGCGATTGTCGGACGCTCGTTCGCGTCGCATCCAGTTAGGACACGGTGTGAGCAGCCACATCCACTGCGCTCTGGATCAGCTGATCGGTGCTCAGGTGACGTTAGATCTTCACTTTTTTAAACTCATACAAAGTGCAGCCAAACAGCAGGCTGAAGAGAGAGGACCAGCAGCAGCAGCAGCAGCTCTGACAGCTCCTCTGTGGCGCTGCAGACAGGCTGCAGGTGAGCTGGCCTGAGAGCAGAGTGCCGTCTCTTTTTTTTTTTTTTTTTTTAGCAGCCTTTGTTACAGGTGATAGGCTACATGTCCATGTGCATGTGCATGAGAACTGATTTTGAATCGAAGAGACACCCAAATATTCACATCCTTCAGTCCAGGCTTTTGAAAAGAGAGTAGCCTATAAAATCAGCTTCATGTAGCAGTTTACTTTAAAATGGTTCGAATATATTGCTGCTGAATAAATCTGAAACATGTGATGTGCATTTTTGGGGGGAAATATGGCTTCTGATATAATAGTCTGTAGACATCATCATCATTCAACGTTTTCACATGGTCTGGTGTTAATAAAGCAAACTAAAAATCGCAAAAAGAAAATCAAGAATCGGTTGAATCGAAAATCGATTTTGAATCGAATCGTGACCCTAAAAGTCGGAATCGAATCGTGAGCCACCCAAAGATTCACATCCCTAGTACAGAGACCTGCCACAGTGTCATGGTGCATTAATATAAACTTCAACCTCAGAGCTGTCAGTCCTCAGACTGTCCTGACTGTCCCTGAACATCACACAGGGATGCAAACAGCGCGCCGAAAAGCGAAACTCGCTTTTTTCATGACCAATTGACCCTTCGCCAACTCCTCCCACAAACGGCTATTGTCCAATCCTACGTTAGCAACCGTAACTACAGGCCTGGCAAGCTTTCAGCAGTGAGTCATTACGTTTGCTTTTGTGGACACATTTTGAGACTAGGACGAAAAACATTTGTTTGTAGAGAAGGATGTTGTTGCTGCTGCTGCTACTACGGCGGCGGCGGCGGCGGCAGAAGCAATATAGAGATGTTCAGATATGAGCGGACTTTTTTTTTCGACTTGAGCAAGTGTAGATATGGGGAAAACCATATGTTCACCTCCGAAATGACAGCTGTACTTTTAGGGCTTTTACCTGGGCTTTTAGGCGAGGGATCCTCCAGGCAGGGACTGCTTTCACTGACTGATACAGCGGTGGGAGAAAACAAAACAGCAGCGAAAACTGTATGTGGTTCACAATCGCCCAAAAACTTAGAGTTTGACAACGTTTCATGACCAGTGAGATGACCTAAGTCTTGGTGGGTTGATAGATGTAAAATTACCGGCCCTTACTGCTGCTCTGTACATTGTCCAGTCGTGTCGTTGAACAGATGTTTTATCCTCCTGCGCGAGTCACGTCACTGAAAACTATGAATGCTCTTTGTGATTTCTTCTCTCTATTATCTCAGAACAGTTTATCCAGAAATTTGCTGATATTTCCTTTGAAATCGATACCAAATACTGCCAGGAGCATGGCTGGGAGTGAAAGCTTGCCCGGCGTAGCAACAGTAACCAAGGGGGCGGGGCTTACGCGAAGGGTCAATTAGGTGACTTGTGTGAATCGTTCAGATCCGAAGAGTTTTTGTTTTGAGGGGGGGGGTCTCAGCGTCTCAGCTCGGGTCAGTAAAATGTTTTTCTAACAGGCTGACAGTGACAATCACGTGAGGCGAACTCATTCATGGTCTCTGATTATACTGATAACAGCCGACCTCCAATGTAGACGCGCGACATGCACGCACGTTACCCAAAGCGGTGACGCCGTTTTTTTCCCCCCGTGCACGTCCGCGGCGCACAGCTCCACGGACGTGCACGGTTCCCTACGTTGCTGTGTCAGGCAGGTGTTTCCACGGAGCTCTGCCCCGTTTCAGAGGTGAAGGAAGCCCTAAGTGGAAAGACGTCGCCTCCGCCATGTAGAATGTGTTCAATTAAAGTGAAACTAACACATTATATAGGCCTATATGTCCATTACACACCGAATGGGATGTTAAATCCCATGTCTTTATTTCTTCAGTTTATTTTAATAGTAATAATTATGACTAACATTCAGTGAAGACCTAAAAATCAGTATCTCCAAAATTGAAATATTGCAATGGTTTTTATTTTTTTAAAGCATTTTTAATATAGAAATGTTGGCCTTTTGAAAACTGTCCATCTATATGCACTCAATACTTGGTTGGGGTTGAACTACTGGAAATTGACTTTTCTGTGATATTGTTAATGGTGAGCCCCCCCCCGCCAGACAATACCTCTCTTTTTTGGTCCTGACCCGTTTGCATCCCTGTGTGTGTGTGTGTGTGTGTAGTTGTTGTACACAGGAGACTTCTCCCGTCAGGAGGACAGACACTTGATGGCGGCGGAGATCCCCAGCGTCAAACCAGACATCCTCATCACCGTGAGTGGAGCCGTTCAACCTGTTCAATCTTTATTTAAACACAGAGCACAGACACTTAACATTGAACCTGTGTGTGTGTGTGTGTGTGTGTGTGTGTGTGTGTGTTTGTTGTGTGTGTGTGTGTGTGTGTCAGGAGTCGACCTACGGGACTCACATCCACGAGAAGCGGGAGGAGCGAGAGGCTCGGTTCTGCAACACGGTCCACGACATCGTCAACAGAGAAGGTCGATGTCTGATCCCCGTGTTCGCTCTGGGCCGAGCGCAGGAGCTGCTGCTCATCCTCGGTGAGACCACGGCAACAACGACGCCATGACGACGCACGGCGACCTAAGAGTGGCGCTTTCCCTTCAGCTGAGGGAAAAATAAATTCAGGCTTCAAGTTTTATTTACAAGATTAAACTAAGGGACGTGTTTCTGTCTATGGATCACACAGAAACATTTTAATTCACCATACACACTCGTTAAAGCCCCAGTGTGTAACTTATTTGGCTTTTTATTAGCAAAAATCAAATATTGCTTTCATAAATACGTATTTCACTGAAGTCGAATCACACCCGCATACAAATGAAAGCTTTCTCGTACCTTAGAATGAGTTGTTACAAGTCGTTACAAATACATGAGTGGGCGACGCACCGAACCGAGGCGGCCATGTTGCATCGTGACCGTAGGTAACCACGGAAACTCAGCGGAGCTGTCGGCTCGGCCTGTTAAAACTGTCACCACTGTGCAGGGCCGTTGCTAGGAATTCTGGGCCCCCTTAAAGAATACTAAAGTGGGCCCCTCCCCCTAACTTTTCCAGTTTTTTTTCTTAGACTACGTATGTATTATCATTTTTTATTTAGCCTAGTAGCCTACCTTGTTTTGATGCTAATGCAACATTACACTGCAAAAACCCAAGTATCTTACCAAGAATATTTGTCTTATTTCTAGTCAAAATGTAATTTCTAGTCAAAACAAATATCATTATACCTAAAATAAGACTCAGAATATTAAAAGTAGCTTGTTTTTAGACACTTTTTACTTCTTTCAAGCATATTTTCCACTTGGAATAAGTAGAAAAAATCTGATAGTGGAACAAGTTTTTCTTCCTTATTACAAGCACAAAAAACTTGCTTTCACTGGCAGATTTTTCTACTTATTTCAAGTGAAAATTAGTTTGAAACAAGTGAAAATTATCTAAAAACAAGTTAATTTTTAGGTTATGAGTCTTATTTTAAGTGGAAAGAGATTAGCTTTGACTAGAAATGAGACATTTGGACAAGAAATAAGACAAATATTCTTGGAAGGATGTTGAGTTTTTACAGTGTACTATGAGTATTAGTCAGGGTCTTACACAGAATAAATCAGTCATACAAAGATTAGACTACTGGGGTTTTTTTATGGGCCCCACTGGGCGCTGGGCCCCTAGAATTATCATCACCTTTCTCCCCTATACAACGGCCCTGCCACTGTGTAGTGTGAGGAAGGACGGAGGCACTGGTGTTGCATTCAGGTGCAGTCAGGCAGACGGCCGTCGGCAAACCAACCGGATGTCATTTTACTCCACGTGAGAAAGACGGTAAAACGTGGGTCGGGTAAACAATACGACATCACCATGACAACATATTGCTACGCCTGTATTGTTTTGCCTCGTGCTGGCAGACCACTTGTTTACATAGACGCTTGTTTATCCTGTTACATGCAGCGTCTGTTGTCTGTCTGACGTCTGCCCGATTTCACGTGAATGCAACATCAAGAATACGTTCAGATATGCAACCGCACCGCTAGATGGGGGAATTCCTACATACTATACCTTTAAAGAGGAACTATGCAAGATTTTTACCTTAAAGGGATAGTTCAACATTTTGGCAAATTGGTCCATTGCCATAATGTAACATGCAGAAAAAATGAATATGTGAGTATTGGGGCGGGACTAGATAAGCTTTTGCTTCTCCCGCTTTCCCTTTCGGTCATGTGTGACATGCCCAAAATGAACCAAATAAATAAATAAATAAATAAATCCCTATACTCATAGCAGTAGGTTCATTAACTTTATTTGTGTGTGTGTGTGTGGACCAGACGAGTACTGGCAGAACCACCCGGAGCTCCACGACATCCCGATCTTCTACGCTTCGTCTCTGGCCAGGAAGTGCATGGCCGTGTACCAGACCTACATCAACGCCATGAACGACAAGATCCGCAAGGCCATCAACATCAACAACCCCTTCGTCTTCAAGCACATCAGCAACCTGAAGGTTTGTTTTGTTTTTGTTTTTGTTTTTGTTTTTACTTTTCTGTCCTGTTTTATTGTGTCGTCAGGTTTGTTCTGTCCTTTGTTTTCCGTTTTGTCTGTTTTGGTCAGTGTATTGTCAGTGTATACGTTGTGTATGCTTAGGGTTACAAAGGGGCGGAAAATTTCCAGTTTTTTATTCCAAATTGGAAAATATCCATGGGAATTATGGGAAATTATGGGAATTTATGGGGATTAACTGGAAATTTGGGGTAATTTAAACAAACTGTATCATATCCAAACATAAATGTAAATATTTTGTTTCGTCATAAGCAGACATCCATGCAAAATAACAATACAATTAAAAAACATGACATTTCCACAGATTTATTTGTGAGTAGAACTTTATCAAGTTTTAATTCTTGTATGAACAATCAGCTATTTTACTGAACAACAAAAACATGAATGTTGAGTAAAATATTACTAATTGCTTATTAAAGGGATAGTTCACCCTAGAATGATATTTCGCTCATTATCTACTCACCCTCATGTTGACTAAGGGCTGGAAGAAGTTTCAGAGTCCACCGTCCCTTCTCTGAGTTACAGGGGTCTTGGCGTAGCAGTGCATGTCCATATAACGGTTGTAAAGGGACACCAGAGCTCTTCGTAAAAAAAACACACACAAAAAAACATCCAAATACCTCCATGATGCTCGTATGTAATGTCCGTCTTGTGCTGAAGCCCCAAATTGCGTAATTGTCCCGAAAAAAATTAAATAAGTCCACATTCCAAGCATGTTTGTAGCATTAGCTCCTAGTGTCTGTTGTCCGGTTCCGCTGCCAGCGCGCATGCGCAAGGTTCGCACTGAGACCGACTCGCTTCCTTGTTTACCCCGGTGAAGGACTAGAAGCAGTCCGTAATAGCCTGCCTTGCACCGGGACAACACTTTTTCGTGCAATTTTGGCCTCTTAAAACATATTTTAGCCATGGCTGAAGATTTTGATGTCGAGGACGAGCTGCATTTCTTTGCTGAGCCGTATTTGTACGAGCCAGAACCTTGCGCATGCGCGCTGGCAGCGGAAGAACAGACACTAGGAGCTAATGCTACAGACATGCTTGGAATGTGGACTTATTTAATTTTTTTCGGGACAATTACGCAATTTGGGGCTTCAGCACAAGACGGACATTACATACGAGCAACATGGAGGTATTTGGATGTTTTTTTGTGTGTGTTTTTTTACGAAGAGCTCTGGTGTCCCTTTGCAACCGTTGCATTGAAATGCACTGCTACGCCGAGACCCCCTGTAACTCAGAGGAGGGATGGTGGACTCTGAAAATTCTTCCAGCCCTTAGTCAACATGAGGGTGAGTAGATAATGAGCGAAATATCATTCTAGGGTGAACTATCCCTTTAAGGGCCAACCTTCAATTTTGTAAATTTCGGATTTATTCCCGTTTATTCCCATAGAAAGTTTCCGATATTACCCGATACCCGATATTTTGCAACCCTATGTATGCTATTGCCTGTTTCCATTGTCTTTGTCGTTTGTTTTCTGACGTGTGTGTGTGTGTGTGTGTGTGTGTGTGTGTGTGTGTGTGTGTGTGTGTGTGTGTGTGTGTGTGTGTGTGTGTGTGTGTGTGTGTGTGTGTGTGTGTGTGTGTGTGTGTGTGTGTGTGTGTGTGTGTGTGTGTGTGTGTGTGTGTGTGTGTGTGTGTGTGTGTGTGTGTGTGTGTGTGTGTGTGTGTCAGAGCATGGACCACTTCGACGACATCGGGCCCAGCGTGGTGATGGCGTCGCCCGGCATGATGCAGAGCGGTTTGTCCCGGGAGCTGTTTGAGAGCTGGTGCACGGACAAGAGGAACGGCGTCATCATCGCCGGCTACTGCGTGGAGGGGACGCTCGCCAAGGTGGGAATCAAACCTGCGACACCTCGGGTCCCTTCTGCAGTTTTTAAAAAAAATTATTATCACCGGAAGTGAAACGTTTCCTCCACTGGTTTTAGAAATGTCAGGTCTGTGTTCACTTTTGGAGACAAGATAAGAACAACAGAGAGTGAGAGAGTGAAATCAAATAAACAATCACAGCAATAAATAAAAATAGACAATAACAGCTGTAAAATTAGTTTGTCTGCCCCAAATGCATCTTTCTTTATTCATAACTTCTCCTTTAATCGGTATCTTATAGTTTGGAGATAATAACTGCGATGGCAAGAACAGCAACACAAATAACTCTGACTGAGAACAGTGTAATTGCTGAAACAAAATCTTTTACAGTGTGTGTGTATCTGAATAAAAACCAGAAATAAGACTCTTATTTAAATTATATTATTGATCGGCATCGATAGATATTCCCAGTATTGGATCAGTCCGGTCAGTTTTATTGATAATGTTGAGTTTAATGTGGCTGCGTAACAAGAATCTGAATCTGTGACAGACTCCTGTGTTAACGACGTAGGACCGATCAGAAGAGTGTGTCGTGTTGCGTTCAAGTGCTGCTGGGATTTAATGAATTTTTAATAATATTTTTATATTATTTTAAATGATGAAACTTTTCATACAGGTTATTTAATATACTGTGTGTGTGTGTGTGTGTGTGTGTGTGTGTGTGTTGCAGCACATCATGACGGAGCCTGATGAGATCGCCACCATGTCGGGACAGAAGCTTCCTCTCAAAATGTCGGGCGACTACATCTCCTTCTCCGCTCACACCGACTACCAGCAGACCAGCGAGTTCATCCGGGCGCTCAAACCGCCGCACGTGGTAAAAACATCACACACACACACACACACACACTATTTAAATCCACACTATTTAATTAAATCCACAAACCTTTGGGTTTAATGTGACACACTAACAGGCAAAAACACTGTTTTTTCATGCACTGATCAATTTTGAGATTTTGGGATATTTTTCTCTCAGAAAAGTGGAAAGAAATGGTAGAAAATCCACATTAAGGTTTTTTTTATTTTACTTCATTTTGTCTCTTTCATCAGTAGATTTCTCCTAAATTCACCAAAAGTTATGTCAGGTATCACTGTAAAGCTCCCTCTCTCTCCTGAACAATTATGTGGATCCAAAAATTGTCGTTTCCTCCGTATCCGCAACCAATCGTAAAAGTACGATTCACATTAATGATCTATGGAATTTTACAGTACAAATCTTTAAAGGCCGTTTTCTCAAAATGAGTTTTTCCTCAGACTCTGGACCCGAAATCTCCACTTCAGCGGCACTTACAGACACCAAACCTTCCAGTTTTATTCCTGTCTATATTCGGAAGGTTTTTACAGAGGGGATTGTTGATATATCATCCACAGCCTGATTTATACAACATTTTATTCATAAAAACAGGGCGATATTTGAATTTTTAGGGCTGGTGACAGTATTTTCTCATTTACAGAGTGATACAAAGACATATCCAAAATCCCCTCTGTAAAAACTTCTGACTCTAGTATGTCAACAAAATAAAACAAGAATTTTGAAAGGTTCTTTATCCATTGTTCAGATTTCGGTTCTGGAAATGTATGCAAATTAGCGCATATTTCATCAGATATTGCCTCATTTACATATTTAAACATAAAACTTGACAAAACTTGTAATACAAAAAATATTTGTCTTAATGTGAGTGATAAACTTGGGAAGTTTCATGGTGATATCTGTTGGTTTAAATTTCTACCCTATTCACCTGTAGTGTCCCACCTTAATGCAGTTTGTGTGTGTCCGTGTGTGTGTGTGTGTGTGTGTGTGTGTGTGTGTGTGTGCGTGTGCAGATCCTGGTGCACGGCGAGCAGAACGAGATGGCCCGGCTGAAGGCGGCTCTGATCCGAGAGTACGAAGACAACGACGAGGTTCACATCGAAGTCCACAACCCGCGAAACACTGAAGCCGTGACGCTGAACTTCAGAGGAGAGAAACTGGCCAAGGTGTGTGTGTGTGTGTGTTGTGTGTGTGTGTGTGTGTGTGTGTGTGTGTTGTTGTTGTGTTGTTGTATTGGTGTGGGCCGTGTTGTTAACTCCCAGCATGCTTTGCTCCGCTGTGCTGTGCTGCAGGTGATGGGCGTGCTGGCGGATGAGAAGTGCTCTCAGGGTCAGAGAGTCTCCGGGATCCTGGTGAAGAGAAACTTCAGTTACCACATCCTGACGCCGTCCGACCTCTCCAGTCAGTCTGCGTGTGTGTGTGTGTGTGTGTGAGGTTGTGTGTGTGTGTGTGTGTGTGTGTGTGTGTGTGTCTGTGAGACTGTGTGTGTGTGTGTGTGAGGTTGTGTGTGTGTGTGTGTGTGTGGTCAAACACTTATTATAATTGATGAATGTTTAATGTTTTTGATCCGTCATCAAATGTTTCAAGCTGCTTCTGTCACAGAAAGTAAACCTCAACATCTGGACTGATTGGTTGGTTGGTTGATAGAAAGAAAGAAAGAAAGAAAGAAGTAAGGAAGGAAAGAAAGAAAGAGTGAAGGAAATAAAGAAAGAGTGAAGGAAAGAAAGAAAAAGAGAGAAAGAGGTGGAAAGAAAGACAATAGCTGGGTTTCCATCCAAGTCGTATTGAATTTAAAAGCGGATTTTGTGAAAATGCGCAAAAAGCAAATGCGAATTTATGCCCGTTTCCATTCATTAGTGTTTTGCGATTAGGAGGAGTGCACCGTGAGATTACGTCATAAGAGAGCGTGAATGTATCCAACAGTTGACACTCAGCTGACACTCAACATCATGGACAATTTACGTACTTTCCGGACTATAGACGCACCTGTATAATCCGCACCAGCTACATTTTAAAAGAAAATACATATATAGGCCGCACTTAAGGTTTTCATGTTGTAACATGAGATATTTACACAGAAAGACAGTCGGGAACTGCCAAGTCCGCTCGCTTTTCCGCTGTTCTGGTTATGCTCCTCTCGCCCATGTGCATCTGTTTACATACGAAGCCGGTGAAAAATCAATAAGTTACATAACGATGTTACGGCGTGTGTTTGTGTAGTCTTAACCGTCATAAACAAAAGATTATGGGTTACGGAGCGCGTTTGTGTCGCGGTGGGAGACCGGGGCGTCGCTGGGTGAAGTCCAGCAGCTTCACCCACAAACTCTGCCTCAATTCGCATAATCTGTTTCCATCACAAAAACTCGCATTTCCTTTATTCGATACGCTGACAAATCCACCCCCTCCAAGCGTATAAACTTTTATGCGCATTTACTGCCTTTATTTGAATTTCTGGCGTTTCCATTCAAGTATTTATGCGCATTTTCACAAAATGCGCATAAGAAAAGGTGGATGGAAACCCAACTAATGAAAGATTGAAAGAAAATGCAAGAAAGGAAGACCAAGAAAATAATAATCAGAAGGAAAGAAACGAAGAAAAAAGAAAGAGGGAAGATAAAGAAAGAGAGAAAGAAAAGAAACAGGAAAAAAGGAAGATCAAGAAAGAAATAATCAAAAGGAAAGAAAATAGAGAGAAAGAAAAGAAACAAAAAGGGCAAAGAAAGAAAAAGATAGTAGGAAGAAAAGGAAAGAAGAAATACTTAGAAATACTTAAGAAAAAGAGAGGGAAGGAAATAAAGAAAAAGAGAGAAAGAGGAGGAAAGAAAGACAATGAAAAGAAGAAAAAAATAATCAAAATAATAATAAAGACAATGAAGGTAGAAAGAAAGGAAGATCAAGGAAGAAATAATCAAAAGGAAAGAAACAAAGAAAAAAAGAGAAACAAACAAAAAAGGCAAAACAAGAAAAAGATAGTAGGAAGAAAAAAGACGGACAGAAAGAGAGAAGAAATAGAAAGAAAGACAAAAGGCTACAGAAGCAAAGAAGAGAGAGAAGTGACAAAAAAGTAAAGAAAGAGAAAGACATGAACATGAAGACGTGAAGAAAGTAGAGACATAAATGATGGAGTGACTAACAGACTCCTCCTTCTCCTCTTCTTCCACATTTTCCTCTTCCTCCTCCTCCTCCTCTCCTTCCTCCCCCTTCCTCCTCCTCCTCCTCCTCCTCCTCCTCCTCCTCTCCTCCTCCTCTCCTCCTCCTCCTCTTCCTCCTCCTCCTCCTCCTCCTCCTCCTCCTCTTCCTCCTCCTCCTCCTCTTCCTCTCCTCCTCCTCCTCCTCCCTCCTCCTCCTCTCCTCCTCCTCCTCCTCCCCTCCTCCTCTTCCTCTCCTCCCCCTCTTCCTCTCCTCCTCCTCTCCTTCCTCCCCCTTCCTCCTCCTCCTCCTCCTCCTCTCCTCCTCCTCCTCTTCCTCCTCCTCCTCCTCCTCCTCCTCCTCCTCCTCCTCTTCTCCTCCTCCTCCTCCTCCTCCTCCTCCTCCTCCTCCTCCTCCTCCTCTCCTCCTCCTCCTCCTCCCCTCCTCCTCTTCCTCTCCTCCCCCTCTTCCTCTCCTCCTCCTCTCCTTCCTCCCCCTTCCTCCTCCTCCTCCTCCTCCTCTCCTCCTCCTCCTCTTCCTCCTCCTCCTCCTCCTCCTCCTCCTCCTCCTCCTCCTCTCCTCCTCCTCTCCTCCTCCTCCTCTTCCTCCTCCTCCTCCTCCTCCTCCTCTTCCTCCTCCTCCTCCTCTTCCTCCTCCTCCTCCTCCTCCTCCTCCTCCTCCTCTTCCTCCTCCTCCTCCTCCTCCTCTCCTCCTCCTCCTCCTCCCCTCCTCCTCTTCCTCTCCTCCCCCTCTTCCTCTCCTCCTCCTCTCCTCCTCCTCTCCTCCTCCTCCTCTTCCTCCTCCTCTTCCTCCTCCTCCTCCTCTTCCTCTCCTCCTCCTCCTCCTCCTCCTCTTCCTCCTCCTCCTCCTCTCCTCCTCCTCCTCCTCCCCTCCTCCTCTTCCTCTCCTCCCCCTCTTCCTCTCCTCCTCCTCTCCTTCCTCCCCCTTCCTCCTCCTCCTCCTCCTCCTCTCCTCCTCCTCCTCTTCCTCCTCCTCCTCCTCCTCCTCCTCCTCCTCCTCTCCTCCTCCTCTCCTCCTCCTCCTCTTCCTCCTCCTCCTCCTCCTCCTCCTCCTCCTCCTCCTCCTCCTCCTCCTCCTCCTCCTCCTCCTCCTCTTCCTCCTCTTCCTCCTCCTCCTCCTCTCCTTCCTCCCCCTTCCTCCTCCTCCTCCTCCTCCTCCTCCTCTCCTCCTCCTCTCCTCCTCCTCCTCCTCCTCCTCCTCCTCTTCCTCCTCCTCCTCCTCCTCCTCCTCCTCCTCCTCTTCCTCCTCCTCCTCCTCTTCCTCTCCTCCTCCTCCTCCTCCTCCTCCTCCTCTTCCTCCTCAGACTACACCGACCTCGCCATGGGAACGGTGAAGCAGACTCAGGCGATCCCGTTCACTGGACCGATCTCTCTGCTCGTCACGCAGCTGCGCAGCCTCGCAGGTGAGTTGGCTCCGCCCCCTTCGTCCTCTAACTCCTCCTCCTCCTCCTCCTCCTCCTCCTCCTCCTCCTGCAGTAGCATAGATATAACCCCCAATTGACCCTTTGTTGGCCTTCTGATTGGTTGCTGATCCACCAATCAGAGCGCTTCTCCCCATGTCACATGTTGCACAACATTCTAAGGTTGGACAACCCTGGAATGAAACCCTATGAAACAAGATAGGTAGACAGCAAGTTTTTCGGCAAAAACTACTTTATAATTTTTCAATATAGTTAAAATGTGCCTGGGGTTCCTGCAGTAGCAACTCACGATATCTGGAACGTATTCATGGAGTCATTTTTATCCCATTCCCCAAACCTAAGACATCAATAAACATGTAGGCTACTGTATACATATTACTTTAACCTTCTGTTATGTATTTAGTTGAGCTTAATAATAGGGTTTGGGGGTGGTCTACTAGGGGGAGCTGTAGACATAGGTCAGGGGTTAACTGCAAAGTTTTGTTTGTTGTTGTGTGCAGTCCTCATGAGAAGTGAGCCTGTTTTTCCCTGGCTGTACTGAAGTGCTATTGAAGCTCATTCATTCTCCAGTCCACTCTCTGGTCGTGTTCATAAACAGAGAAGATCTAATACCTTCAAAGTTATCTAGCAAACGTAACATTACCGCTACTAATGTCTTTTGAACTTTGTGAAGTTTTACGAGGAAAAACGGGAGATCGGCGGAGATTAGCTTGTAGCTAACGTTAGCTAGCGTCGTTAGCTACTAGCTAGTGAGTGACCAAAACAATGATTTTACCCCATTTTTCGGAAAAGTCAGGTAATGCCCGTTCAATCGCTATTGAGCCACGTCTGTCCTCTATCACGGACACTATTTTTCTGATGTATAAGTTAATTCAAATTTTCCTTACAAGCAATTTAAATCTGCCTAATTTTCAATGGTTTCCAATGGGAGTTAACCCTTCCGTGACCATTGTTTGTCCAACCTAGCAACAGTAACCGTGGGGGGCGGGGCCTTGACAAAGGGTCAATTCCAATCCGCCCCCTAAAGACTCCTTAAAGCCCTGAACCCTCACTGACTAAAGTGACGTCAGCTGTAAGTGACAGAGTGTGAGAGTCTGTGAGGGTCCAGATGCTGTAAACATGAATGGAACAGCACTTACCCACTCTCACGACATGTTACCTTGACAACAACATGTTGTTGACTCCGGTCTTGGGCCGATAATTTACCGTACTTTCAACGCGCACAAGGTGTGTGAGGTGGACGGACTCAAAACAAAATGTTCCCGGATCAGATCTGATCAAATCATCATCAATAATCACAAACTGCACGTTAATACTGACAGTAAACTTCTTCTTTTTTTTCTTTCTTTCTTTCTTTTTTTTTTGGTTGTTGCTCCTGTCCATTAACAATAAAGAGAGCGGCGGAGCTCTCTCTGACTACGTGTGGTAATTTACTTTTTTTTTAACACTTGCGTTCCGACGGCATCTCATGTGTTTGACTTCACAACGCTATGAACTGTGGGTAATTCCCCTACCCCTAGGGTAAGGGGGCAGTAAGGGCTCATTCACTGACTCACTGACTTGATGATCTGACAATGGAACAGCCCTCACACACTCACGGACTTCCCGTTAATGCGCCTCTAAGTCAGTGAGTCTGTGAGGGGTCGGATTGGAATTGGGCCATAGTATATACTGACTAGATGCCGCGTTCTGCTTCTCAGCGTACGTCAACACGGCCGCCATCTTGGTCCGGGGTTCTGACCATAGACATGATATACATCTGACCAGCAGTCAGACCGGTCAGACCCTTGTAGAACACATTTCAGTGTGTTTATGCATGTGGGTGTGTGTCTGAGTATGTAAGTGTATGTTTAATACATTAAAAAAAATATATAAACATTTTTCAAAGATTTTTTGTTGTTGTTGTATCATAAACATATGTCTGACATTTATAATAAACCAAACGGCTTGAAAATCGGTTGAATATTCAGTGAGTTATGGCGATTTTAATGGTTGATAGACGTCTGCCTCTGTTGATTAGTGCAGGAAGTAGACACGGCTTCCCCCTGACCAAGATGGCCGCCGCGTTGACGTATTCCACTCAATAGAGTTGCCTAGGAACGCGGCATCTAGTCAGTATATATATATATATATCTATGCTGCAGTAGAAGCTGTAACTTCCTGTTTCCTCTGTGTGTGTGTGTGTGTGTGTGTGTGTGTGTGTGTGTGTGTGTGTGTTTCAGGCGACGTGGAGCAGGTCGAGGGGACGGAGAAAATCACGGTGAAGATCTTTAAGAGCATCACGCTGGTTCACGAGGCCGGGATGGTCGTACTGGAGGTCGGACACTCGAACGCAACACGACACTTTTTACACTCATCATCATCCACCACATGTCGCCTGAAGTGGCTAAAACTGACCTGTTTATCAAAACTTTATTAACTCTGAGCACACGAACACGTCTGTTTTTTATTTAAACCAGTTTATAAACATTAAATATACAGTTTATGACATGATTATGTAGCTGCAGTCAGGTTTTTATTAATGCTCAGTATTTGTTCTACATGTTTATTTCAAACTATTTTGTATATTTTATAATTTTATTTATGTTTTTAGACACAGATCTCACTCAGACCTGGTTACAGATACATTATTAACCAGTTATTACATGTTAATACATTCATTACACAGATATATACAATAATTATGACAATTTTTTATTTTTATCACACTTTTTCAAACACTTCAAAAATCTCAACACCAATAAACTCAAAGAGAAAAATGTAAAAACAACAGACAATTGAAGTAAAAAACTCTATGAACTAATTGATGCAGCAATATAAATCAATAATGATAATAATGAAAATGTTCTCGTCTCAGTGGGTCGCCAACCCGCTCAACGACATGTACGCAGACGCCGTCACCACGGTGATCCTGGAGGTCCAGTCCAACCCCACCGCCCAGAAATGTCAGTGAACGCATCACGAGGGAATTTATTTTAATTTCACTGATGAACAGAAACTTTACTGACGCTTGTTTGTTTGTTTGTTTGTTTGTTTGTTTGTTTGTTTGTTTGTTTGTTTGTTTGTTTGTTTCAGTCCACGAGGGCAGGAAGGAAACGTTCGACATGGAGCTGTTCGTCGAGCGACTGGAGCTGATGCTGCAGTGAGTCTGACACCTGTAGCTACACCTCGAAAATGGTTTTAATGGTTAAAATATCTGACAAAACTGTAGAATCTGACACTTTTTAAGTTAAAATTAAACCTAATTGATCCAAATATAAGAGAATAAAACTTTTAAATGAAGGTAGAGATTAAATATTTTCTGTTTTCACCTGGTAAAATGTTTTTTTTTTTCCGTTTCAGCGACATGTTCGGGGACGACTGCGTGAATTTCA
This sequence comes from Trachurus japonicus, assembly GCF_045865225.1. Classification (NCBI taxonomy): domain Eukaryota; kingdom Metazoa; phylum Chordata; class Actinopteri; order Carangiformes; family Carangidae; genus Trachurus; species Trachurus japonicus. Next base: position 16,411 of record NW_028220617.1, on the reverse strand, counting down.
AAGACAGTAAAAGCCTGAGTGTGACGGTGGACGGAGTCACGGCGTGCATCGACCCAGAGACCAGAGTGAGTCCAGCGTCTGACATCTATTCTATACACGAACATTAAAGGGATAGTTCCACGATTCTCGATACTAATTCGATACCACGATTAAAAAAACAAAAACAAAACAGAACCCATGTACTTTTAAATTCACTACTTTATTGAAAACTGTTTCAACATCTTTTTGCACAGAATTTATAGGGCTGCCCCCAAATAGTCGACCAAGCACCGGTCGACCAAAAAATCATTAGCCAACCAAAATTTCATTGGTCGATTGGTCGCAGGAAAAAAAAAAAACATTTGGAGCCGTGTCTGGTTAAAATTAAAGCAGAAGTAAGCGATCCGGTGGTTTTGGCTAACTTCCTGTCAGCAGATGGAGTTAGCAGTCCCCGCCCTCGTCCCTACGTCACCACATTCACGCGCATCCCTTGGCTGCACACACAGAGAGGACCGCCCCTTTATGCCGTTCTCTCTCCTCATTGGATAAAGGTTGTAGGATACAAGGAAAGTTTTCTCCTCGGCTTACAGCAGAGCAGAGTGACTGACAGACCCGTGTTTTGGACCAAACACTCTATAAAAGTGATTACTGTCGAAAGATATAACTATTTAAGACTTATATTAACACAAATATTCCGCTTACTTCTGCTTTAAGTCAAAATCAATATGACTGAACTGCAGAGGTGGCAAAAGTACTCATATTCTGTACTTAAGTAGAAGTACAGATACATGTGTAAAAAAATACTCTGGTAAAAGTAGAAGTACTGATTCAACTCCTTTACTCAAGTAAAAGTAAGAAAGTACAGGCTCTGAAATGTACTTTCAAAGTAAAAGTAAAAAGTAAAAATGAATTTTTGCCGTTAATGAAACCTACATCATTTGATAATTTTGTTAAACAAAAAAAGTTCAGACAGAATAATCAAGATTGAACTGACCAGAGGCAGTGTTTCCCAACGTTTGGGCCGCCACAGACCTCACAAATAAGAATTTTGTAAACAGCGTTTCATCACCTCTCTTCACTGCCAGTCAGTCCACCTGCCGTCTCTCTCGCGTGCGGTCGCACCGCACGTACACGTGCGCGCGCACACACACGTGCGCGCGCGCGCACGTACACACTGACACGGGCACATGGACAGGTTTGCTGCTCGTAAACGGTAAATGCGCTATATCGCGCTGATTGTACGGTGTTCAACCCCCCCGTCGGATAGTCCGACCACCACCGCTTCCTTCCTCCATGCTGCTGCCTCCATGTCACTGCTACAGTACAAGTTGGTAACTCGGTTCTCTCTACGCTACCGCCCCCCCCCTCCCTCCTCCCTCCTCCCTCTTCTTCTCCCTCCCTCCCTCTCTAGTTCGTCACGTCTTTTACCGGTGCTTTTACGTCGTGTCAAAAAAAAAAGTAACAAGCCTGTTTTTACAATGTAAGGAGTAGAAAGTACATATTTTTGGGTATAAATGTAGGGAGTAAAAGTAAAAAGTCGTCAGAAAAATAAATACTCAAGTAAAGTACAGATACCTGAAAAATCTACTTAAGTACAGTAACGAAGTATTTGTACTTCGTTACTTGCCACCTCTGCTGAACTGTATATGAAAGGCTATAGGGCTTTTAATTTGAAGGGCCAGATACAGGAAGTCGTGACATGATTAGTCGAGTAATAACCTATTGGTCGACCAAGGGAATTATGGTGATAGGAGAATTTCCCAAAATGTTGAACTATCCCTTTAACGTCTGGTTCATCATAATGGTATAAATCAATACTCAATAATCAGCTGATAACACCATGGTGACCTCTGACCCTCAGGCCGTGACCTGCGCGGACGACGACTCTCTGAGGGAGATGGTGGAAGTGGCCGTCCACCGTCTCTACGACGCCCTGAGCCCCGCCTTCACGCCACGCCCCCTCTGTGATGTCATCAGCAGCAGCAGCGCGTTGCCGTCGGTGATGTAGCGGTGGAAGATGAACTGACGTTTCTCTGTCACTCTCTTCAGTCCTCGTAGTATCGATCGATCACCAATAATCGGTCGATAACGGACCGATGCAGATGTTCGTTCATTTCTTTGACTCGAGGACTTTTGAGTTTTTCCAGCTTCTTCGTTGGAAACTTGGTTCCAAAGGAATCGGCTTCAGGAGACGGACCACCAATACCTTTATTGATTGATTGTTTTTGTACTTGATTTGTCTATAAAACAAAAGTTTGAGTTCTTCACAAGGAAAATAAACATTTGTCCAGAGAGAGAGAGAGAGGGTCACTGAGTTTCTGTCCTCGAAGATAAAAAGTGAGTTAGATTTAATGTGAGTGAAACAACAATGACATCATCAATACTGTAGATAATTTATCAATCATCTTGTTTTCTATGAAACAAAATTAAGGTTAAAATCATCAAAAATGTTCGTATTGTTAAATAAAAGCAGAAAATTGTTGCATTTTAGAAACTGGAAAACAGAATTTTATTTTATTTTTTTCATTAATTTAGATTTTCTACAAGAATTTATCTGCAAAATATTTTAATTATTGATAAATAATTTAGAGTATTTTCTTTTTTACACTAACTTTAATATTTTTTTGGCTACAGGTTTTATGTTTTTATGATGCAAGTCGATCTCATCTTGGTCTGAATATTGATATTTTTAGATTAAAATATAAAAATAAAATCACCAGAGATTAAAATAGTCAATAAATTACATTAAAGCAGAATGTTTAAAAATGTTTTTGACAAATGATCCATTAATGAGAACCATGAGATCTTGCTGAAAGCTCAGGAAGAAACGTGAGTTGATAAAATATCAGAATATCAATAAAAACTCTTTATCGATCAGCACTTTAAATCAGACAGTAGAACGTTTTATTGTGAAAGGGCAGACTGAGCGGACGCCTCAGTCCGACGACGACACAGTGACGTTAACAACATGACTCTCAACCGACCTTTAATTGGATCAATACAGACGATCGTCAGCATGTACATAACACACAGACACACACATCACAGTGTACAGGACTCAACACACACACACACACACACAGATAGACACAATATTAAAAATACTGACAAGTGCATTTGAATACCACAGAAGAGAAGAGAAGGCACTTTGAGCTCTGACATGTCAAAAATAAACATTTAAAACGATAATATGGCTTCAATCAATCGACAAAAAAAACACAAAACTTACCACAAAATAAATCTGACACAGTAAAAACATGTGATGAGAATAAACTCTGGTACCAAACAGCTCGAGTGACACAAACCAAACAGCTGAAAACACTCTGAAGTTTAACATCTGTGTCTTTATCCCCCCCCCCCCCCCAAAAAAAAACAGACACAGTCACAAAAATAAAAGCAACAACACAACGATATTTTATACAAAGATATATATACACACAGTAATAATAATAATCTGCCCTCGTACAGTAAGAAACAAACAGGTGAAATGTTCAGATAACTGACCTCAAACCAGGATAAAATAAAATAACAGGGAGGTGTTTTTAAAACTGTTTAGGTTAGGACAATTTTATACTGAAGTTTTAAGTTTTTCCTTTATTTTTATTAAGTGATTTAACATTTTGTCTATAAAAATTTACAAAATAGTAAAAAAAAAAAATGCCCAATGTAACTTAAAATGTATCAAAAGTCCCTTCAATCAAATATTCAATTTATTATAAAAAAAAAACAAAACAGTTGAGCCATCCATTTATCAATCACAATTATTGACTGAAAAACGACTTAAATTATTTGTTTCATTGCTGATCAACATTCAATCAATTAATCAGCTTATTGTTGCAGATGTGATACACAGTAAATACAATTGATTGACAGGTTTTAGTGGTTTTAAGGAGATGATGAACATTTATGTGATATAAAATACGGTGTCATGTAGCTCAGTGGGTCGAGTTGAAGGCACTTAACACTGTCACGTTCAAGGGTTCGATTCCCACTGAGTCTTAAAACAGAAACACTTTTTAACCCTTTAAACTCTCCAAACCTATTTTAACCCTATTTGTACTTTATTAATATCATTTATAGAATATAAAAACATTTTGAGCCTTAAAAATAAAACTTTGACCTCTGTGTTTTTGACTTTTACTGTTTTTTTATTTGGCAGCTGCACGTGTCATTGACTCTCAGTGCACTTTGACCTTTTGAAGCTGCAACTAATAATCATTTTGACTATTAATTAATCAATTAGTCTATCACACAGTAAAAAAAAAACAATTGATTCTGATGTAAAGACAAAAAAAAAACATCAAATAACCACAAATTAGAAGTTGACAACGTCAAATCTTTGGCATTTTTTGTGCTGTTGTGATAAAATATATAATATTTCTAAAGCTTTTAACAACATTATCCATTATTACAACATGTTGTGTTGATGCTGTTTCTATAAAATGCTGGTGACAAACACTTTGTCTCAATAGCGTCAGTTAGAAATAAATGTTTTTCTCTCATTAGACAGAAACTCTGTGCACATAAATGATTGTCATATTGAAGTTGAACCTTTTTGAAACATTAAGTTCAACTCAGCAACAGTTTGACTGATGACTGAGCTACAACAAGCGTTACATTTGGCCTTTAGGGAACTAAAACGAGAGCCGGGCTTCAGCTATAAAAGTGAACGACGACTTTATGTAACAGAAATAAACGTGTAACATTCAGGAGCAAAAAAAAATCTTTGGTGGGACGTTCAAGAACTAAAAACGGACGTAGGAGCGTACAGTTGCTGGTCGTATCGTGTAGTGTGTCATCAGAAGACGAGTTGGTCTGAGTTTGTACGGTGGCTGGCGGGGACCAATCGGAGCTTTAGCGACATTTTATTGGACGAATAAAAGTATTGAACAGATGATCGATCACCACAGTTAAACACAGTTTGATTGTGGAATCTGATCTGAGCACCGTTCAATCAGCACCAACGACGGTTTGATACCTGGAGAAGGTTCGATACCCAGCAGCGGCCCCTCGCTGCCACAGCTTCAACAGGACAATATGTTAGTTCGAGTCACTAAAGGACGTTAAAGAGACGCGGAGAGGACGGACGGAGCAGCGATTTGAAACCACGGTCTGACCACACAGGAGGACGACTGGAAGGAGACGTTTTGTTTCTTTTTCTTTTTCTTATTATAATTAGGGATCAACTGATATGGTTTTATCAGGGCCGATACTGATACCGATCATTAGTAATCAAGGAAACCGATATTTAACCGATATTCATTTGCAGTAAAAATGAAAATTTAAAAATAACACACCAGGGATCAGACTGAATACAGTCAACAGTTTGTTTCTGTTTTGTTCACTGTGAAAACCTTTGGGACATTGTTAAACAGCCAAGAGAGACGGCTTCGTTAGAGCCAAAGGAGTGCGTTTATGCGTTTAAAAATACATTTATTTTATTGGTTATCGGTGAAAAAAAACGGCCGATATCGATTATCAAAAAAAAAAAGGGAAATATCGGTCGATAATCGGTTGAACTCTGATTGTAATTAAATTCATTAAAAACGTTTTTCTGATTGAATGTGTCTCGATGTGATCAGACTGAGATCTGCTGCAGCAACAAAGCGTCAGTGCGGCGGCTTCAGGACGGAGCCGCTTTAAGAAAATAAAAAATAAAAAAAGTCGTAAAAGTTTGTGAAACCAGCACAGGAGGACGTGAGCGGGACAAACCGGGCGCCGTCCGTCCCGTCCCGTCCGTCCCGTCCCGTCCCTCAGCACTGCGTCTCCTTGGTGTCGATCTGGTGTTGCCTCTGCAGCCGGAACATCAGCGCCTTCTCGCTGCGACTCACCGCGCTCGTCTCCGTCAGGTCCTCGAAGGAGCGCCGCTGCTGCTCCGAGCGCTGCGCCGGGCGGCCGAACGCCTCCTGCAGCGCCTCCTCGTCCAGGTGGGAGTCGAAGCTCGGGTCCTCCTGGATGGTGGCCATGCGGGGGGAGTCCAGAGGGGGAGGAGGAGGTGGGGGAGGAGGGGGAGGGGGAGGGGCCGCCACCGCAGGAGGAGGAGGAGGATGGTGAGGAGGAAGAGGAGGATGATGACAGCAGGAGTCTGGACCGGGGCCGAAGCCGAAGCCGGAGACCGGCGGCGTGCTGGTCTGCTGCGGACCGGACGGCTGGAAGCGCAGGTTGGTGGTCGGGAAGGTCGGAGGCTTGAAGATCCGGACGGACGCAGACTCCAGGCTGCTCAGGAGCTCGGCATTCTGGGAAAATGAACAGAGTCAGTTGAGTTGGTGTAGGGATGTCACGATTATAAATTTTCTTGGATAAATAATCACGGTAGTACGATTACCACGATTATTATGCATTAATTAATTTCACAACACTATATATGAATGTGTAAAATCAAATATAGTCAAAATATAACTACATTATTGATAATATACACAAAATATTTTAAGTATCATTAATATAGGACCAATTATTACTCCCCCAGAGGAAGTATTTGAAATATTGAAGTCATTAATTGTCATCTATACCAAATGTTTGAGTTTATTTTAATAATTTTTTACATTTTATTATTACAAATGGCACACTGACATTTAAATTCCTACCAATTTAATGTTACGTGAGGTAAATGGACCAGTATCTGTGCATTTAGCTTTACTTTGGCGCTACATCTGCCGATACGGTTCCGATATAATCTTTTTTGGAGAGTGACAGTATTTAGAAATCTTTACGATAGATTACTTGTGGCGTTTAATACCACGAGGAATTGTGACAATAAGTAATCGTGACATCCCTAGTTTGATGGTTAAAGATGAACTCTCTCCTCCTCTTTGTCTCTAACCCTCCTCTCCTCCATGTGCGTTTGTTTTCAACAATTAAGCCGGTGAGAAATCAATCCATGGAGCGGTGGATAACGTTATTTATCATCTACCATGTTACCATGTGTATATCTGTGTAGTCTTATCTGTCATCAACAAGAGATTACGGGTTACGTTTGTGTGGCGGTGCCGCAGAGACGAGAGCTGGGACACCGGGTCGGAGGCTCTGATCTTACAAGGTTGGTTTTCAGCCAAGAGACGCTAGGTGGAAGGCAGAGAGCCTCCATTCTCCCAGGTAATGATTCGTATCAGACATATTTCCTCCTTTTGCTGCAATTTCATTACATTAATTGTGAAAAACAAGTAATTGTGACATCCCTAAAATACACACAATCAGATACTCACACTGGGGAAGAACAGAGACTTTGTGGTTTGCTCGTATTGTTTATCCAGCTTCTTGTCCTGAGAGAAGAAGATAAAGAAACTTTATTAATCCTGAAGGAGGTTGTTCACAGAAGAAAAGACAAAAGACAAGAGTAAACTAAACTAATCTCTGCACATCTTATAAAATATATATTTAAATGACTGTCCACCTGATCTATACAGACTAAAGACAGGAAAGACTTTATCATCTTCAGATTCTGGCTGTAGCACCTTAATCCCTTAGTATTAGTCGTAATACATCTCTGTAACGCGTCAGTCAGACAGTGTGACAGTGTGTAGTTTAGTTCCTGACAGAGACAGAACGGAGCGACTCACCACACAGTGGACCAGGATGCTGATAGGAACCCAGAAGAGCAGAGAGAACGCCACCACCGACCCCACGATGTTGTCGGCCAGAAACTTCCCAAACGTGTTGATGTCCAGTTTGTCGATGAAGTCCCACAGACGCTCCACCACGTCCTGCACCTGCTTCATGCACTTCCCCTGCAGGAGACACACACACACACACACACACACACACACACACACACACATACACACACAAGCTGTGTTTACATGGAGCCAAATATTCAGATTAGATTCGGTTTAGAGTCCAAACTGAATGAAAATGCTCCATATAAACAGCTCAATCACAACAAACAAGCCCAAACCAAATCAAGTTTCATTCGGTTTCACAGAGGCAGAATAAACCTTTTCTTAAATCGATCAAAAGTATAAAACAATAAAATCAAATCATGTAAACAGTTGACCTGAAAGACTCATTCAGAAAGGATTCAATCAGAAAGAGGAAAAAGTCTCCATGTAAACCCACCTACACACACTCACATCCCGCTTGTCTTTAATGTGTTTTTTTTGGGGGGGGGGTTTCCCCCTTTTACAAAGCATTTTATATAATAACACGTGAACATGGGGTGTTTTCTATTATAATAACACAAGGAAATAAATAATTAACCAAAAACTTAAACAAAAGAGGGGCTTTTCAGGGAAATATACCTTTCCAATGCTTTCAGATGTCTTCAAATTTGGAATGAGTGTGATGTCATACCATTCATCAACAGATGGTTTAAGCCATTTCTTTGTGATTACAGCTAAACTCAGTTCCAAATAAATAGTTTTCACACTCATAGTAGTTGAGCTAGAAGTTTGTCTTCAATGTGTTTTAAAGCTGCCGTGTGTGTGTGTGTGTGTGTGTGTGTGTTTCCACTCACCGCTCCGTCACAGAAGCCCACGGTGCAGGGTTTCCCTTTACGCAGGAACAGGAAGTTGCCCGTCTTGTCCTGGTAGGGGGCGCAGATGCCGCTGGTGCTCCGGCAGCAGACTCTGCACGACGCGTTGGTTTCTATAGAGACGAGAGGGAACAGATACAAGACTGAGACGGATGCATCATCATCATCATCACCACCACCACCACCACCACCTTGGTCTCACGCCGGTGTGGTCGTTACCGTTGCAGGCGCAGGGCTGCAGCTTCAGGACGGCCTGACAGAAAGGAACGCACTCCCCGTCCAGACACTCGCCGCTGTCCAGACACGCCGTCTTATCGGGAGCGTTTTCAGGAGGAGGACACTCGCTGCTGTTTCCTGTCACAACACACATAACAACACACACACAGTAGTTTTTTGGTTATTGTTAGATGATTTGATCAGATCTGATCCAAGAGCATCTGTTGTTGTGAGTCTGTCCCTCACACACCTTGTGCTTCTGAAAGTAAACTGTAAATTATTAGTCAACATGTTGTTGTCAAGGTAACATGAAAGTGGGTAGGTGCTGTTCCATCCATGTTTATAGTATCTGGACCCTCACAGACTCTCACACTCAGTCACTTTACAGCTGACAAAGAGAGAGGGAGTGATGCTGCCTGTCGCTCAGGTGGAGCTGTGACACAGCAGTGTGTTGATGCTGCGTGTGTGTGTGTGTGTGTGTGTGTGTGTGTGTGTGTGTGTGTGTGTGTGTGTGTGTGTGTGTGTGTGTGTGTGTGTGTGTGTGACAGTAACATCTCGGCAGACGACATGCTCTACACGGAGACGGACCTGGAGGACAGCATGGAGAAGATCGAGACCATCAACTTCCACGAGGTGAAGGAAGTGGCCGGCATCAAGTTCTGGTGTTTACCACGCCGGACACGTGCTGGGCGCCGCCATGTTCATGATCGAGATCGCCGGCGTCAAGGTAACGGACGCTCACCGCCACTCACATGACTCAGCTGTTCAACCCTCTGTTGGTGTTTTGTTTTTTGCTTTTTTACTTTATTTTGCAAATAAATCGATGTACAAACCAATAAGGCAAATAGTAAACTTGTAAATATAAATAAATACAAAACATAAGATATAAGAGCATGAAATAAAATAAACAAACATCAAATAAACAAGACAAAGAAAAGAAAGTATGTACACGTAAAGTAAATAAATTAGAAAAATTTAACATTTCAATCAATAATCGATGTGACCAGATCAATAAACTGAGTCTGACAAACAGGAAATCAGAAGTAAGGCTTCTAAAACATGCAGCATCCCTTCAAAATAAAAGCATGGAAATACAAATCCTTTTAAAAAAAGAAACTGTTTTTAACACCGTGTTGTCCTGCACTTTATCGTCATCATGTCTAAATGGAAGCGCATATTGATAAGTAATTTCATCAACTCACAAAAAATATTTCCCAGAATGCACCTCTTCACCTAAACTTCATTATCACATAATATCACATTATGTAAATTATAAACATATGAATCGCAGTGATTCACTCTCTCTGCTGCGACAAAGAACAGATGTTATTATGATTTATTTATCTTAGTTGGAGCAGAAACAGTGAAGATTAAAACGCAGCTGTGTTTTGATTAAAAAGTGATTGATTGAAAATCCTAATCAATAATCACAGACTTCAGGCTCCAGAGTCAATTTCTCTTCATTTGATGAGCAAAATAAACTGTTTAAAGACGTCGCCTCGGGCTTTAAGTTGAAGGATGGTTTTATAATTTTAACATTTTGTTGAATAATCCAATTAATAATAAACAAATGTATACTTTTAGATCATTTTATTCATTTGTATGTTGTGTTAATCCTATATATGCTGGTGTTGATGTATAATTAATTCAAATATCATGACAAGGAGAGTTTGAAGGTGATCCGTGACTAAATCTGAAGTTAATTCCCATCTACTGATTACCTTGTTTTAACCAGTCAACAGGCCTCCTGAGGTGTGTGTATATTAACCTACACCTGAAATACACAGCATCATAAAATATGCATGCACTTAAACTTTTATATGAAATAACAGGGTATCCACGGGGTCTTAAAAAGTCTAAAATTTGAAAATCTAAATTTTAGGCCTTAAAATGTCTTAAATTTGTTGAATTATTGTGTTCAAGTCTTAAATCATTTTAGACAGGTCTTAAATTTTCTTATGCCCACCATGGACGAGCATTTCACTCGCATTTGCCCCTAAAAAAAAAATACATGTGTGAACCAGGAAAATCACAAAAAGAAAGAGCACAACCTGCGATTGGTCAAAAACTACAAATCCCACAATTCTCTGGCCTCAACAATAACAGTAGTTAGTGAAAGTAATGGAGAGTGGAGCTGTCGGTGAAAAGAGGAAACAACGCCACGTCTGGTCCTGTTCTATGTTGTTCGTTCACACCGTCACCGTTTATTCGTTACGTCCGCGGTGTAAAAGGCCGTAACGCAAAGACGCGATTAGGCGCGAGACGCGATTAGGCGCGCGACGCGGTAGACGCGACTTTTTTTTTTTGCGACGCAATACACGCGATTCTTTTTGGGCGACGGGACCTTCGCGTCTTCGTCTATTTCATCGTGTTTGGTGGGAAGACCCACAAGGGGCTTCCCACCAAACACGAGGAACGCTTTTTTTTCGCTCGAGTTGTGACGCGCGACCAAACGCGAGATACGCGGTTTGACGCTCTTTTTGACTCGTGTCAAAAAAAAATTCACGAGCCCGCCAACAACTTTTTTTTTTTTTCAAAGCAGGTTCAACTGGACTTAGTTATTTGTCTAGGAAGACGTTTCACCTCTCATCCAAGAGGCTTCATCAGTTCATGTAGCATCTGACCAGGCTGGGACTGGTCCAACTAACTGGTCTGGAGACTCAGTATAAGTCCAGTTGCTTTCGATTTAACCTCCTTTGAAATACTATGACCTGGACAAATGAGAATATGCACAGGCCTACAACAACATTTCTGCTCTCATCAACCATGGTTGAGGTCACAACGCTGCGCTGTAGCTGCTCTGGAAGTCCGAGACACTAGGTGCGTTTCCATCAGCTGTTTAGATGCGCATCGAGATGTATCGCATCGGAAAATGATGATGGAAACGCCGTGATTCGCATTAAAATCCCCTGATTCGCACAAAATGAAATACGCTCGCTATGGCCGGGTTTTGGTTGATTCGAATGGGATGGAAACAGCTGTATGCGAATCAAGTGTGACGTAGCGCACTTTCACTCCGTCTACTCCCGTGTTTGCAGTTCACTCACAAGACAACATCAGGGTTTCCGCTGTCACACAACAATTAATTAATTGTGGCGCATCGCCACGGCAAAATAAAAGCCCCCACACACCTTCATTTGTGATTACTGCACAGTTCTTCATAGTTCCTCCTCAGTAAAAACCAAACTTATCAACCAGCGAATCCAGCGTTTATCATTAATAAAGTATGGGGCGGCGCAACTCTCTCTCTCTCTCTCTCTCTCTCTCCCACACACACACACACACACACACGGGTCGCGTTATGACGGTAATAAACATATGCGCTAAATCGCGCTAATGTGTTCAAATCAGACCGTCCGTCCGTCCGGCCGGGAGGGGGGGGATGCAAAGTCCGTAGATGGAAACACACATGATTCGAATTTCTTTTAATGCGCATTTTCCAGTAATTCGAATCACTTTGGATGGAAACATGGCTACTGAGGCCAAACGCCGCCGTCGCTTCTGATCCATGTCGGCGAGTTCCGGGCTGATGAGCTACAGAGACTTTAGAGTCAAAGGAGCAGTGCGTCGCTGTGTCGGACTGTTTGGATTTAATGAAGAAGCTGCACAGAGTCAGGTGAGCAGAAGCTGCCCCCCCCCCCCCCCCCCCCCTCACCGTGGAGCCGCTGCTGTCTCACAGCCGCCACCGACCCCTAGAATAAAACACCACCGACCCCTAGCGTGACGCACAGTGTTATGAGACACATTATGCATCCCAACTGTCTTTTTTTTTAGAGGATTTTTTTTTTTTAACCAAGAATGCGAAAAATCATGATCCAGGGGCCAAAATTCGAAACAAATATATTTTTAATCATAATTCTCATTATTCTCCTGATGTCGGTTTAATGTAAACAGATTGAGCTGATACGCGAGAGTAATGTGACAGCGGGGCAGTGCTGCAGCTGCTGTGCTGTGATGGACCTGATCAGACTGGTGGTGGTCCACAGTGAATCAGTCCCAGATCCTCCACCGTCAGCAGATCCCCCGAAAGCCCCCGCAAATAATACATCGACAAGAAGTTAAGTGGCAAGTTGCACCTTTTCGTCGGCTTATTATTTGCGGATTTTTTTTTTTATAGCCTATATAACGTCACTGCAACATGCGGCTCTCAGTGCTTGTCGGTGTTGTGTCTATAAATTGTGAAATAACTTTTCCTCAATAGAAATATGAGACGTGGTCGATATGTTTCATTCATCCATGTTTTGGCAGACAATACAAATAACCAATGATAATGAGATTTCCACCGCGTCGAACCAATCATGTGGCTGGAATAGAGCCAGTCAACAGTAACATGTGCATTTGTTTGGGTTGCTGCAGATGTGCACATCAGCTGACACCGCCAGAGAGAGACACATAACAGCCGCTTCAAGGAGACTAGCGGACTTTTTTTTTTTTTTAATAGCCTCTTCATTCATCTTGGGCGGGGGGCGGTGCGCCGTCTTATAATGTTACAGAAAACCCTGCATTATGTTTTTTACAACTCGTGTTCCTACACTATAGAGACAACTTGCTGTTGGCTCTATATTTCAAGAAACTTGTTTTCTGTTTAAAAGGCACAATTCACCCATCTTTTAACCGGGTAGTTACGTCTCCAGTCTGTCGAGCGGGCGAGCGCACAGCTGATGTGCTTCCATTCCCACAGACGCACGGATTCAGTGTGGACAGAGAGCGTCAGATGTGACGCGATTGTCGGACGCTCGTTCGCGTCGCATCCAGTTAGGACACGGTGTGAGCAGCCACATCCACTGCGCTCTGGATCAGCTGATCGGTGCTCAGGTGACGTTAGATCTTCACTTTTTTAAACTCATACAAAGTGCAGCCAAACAGCAGGCTGAAGAGAGAGGACCAGCAGCAGCAGCAGCAGCAGCTCTGACAGCTCCTCTGTGGCGCTGCAGACAGGCTGCAGGTGAGCTGGCCTGAGAGCAGAGTGCCGTCTCTTTTTTTTTTTTTTTTTTTAGCAGCCTTTGTTACAGGTGATAGGCTACATGTCCATGTGCATGTGCATGAGAACTGATTTTGAATCGAAGAGACACCCAAATATTCACATCCTTCAGTCCAGGCTTTTGAAAAGAGAGTAGCCTATAAAATCAGCTTCATGTAGCAGTTTACTTTAAAATGGTTCGAATATATTGCTGCTGAATAAATCTGAAACATGTGATGTGCATTTTTGGGGGGGAAATATGGCTTCTGATATAATAGTCTGTAGACATCATCATCATTCAACGTTTTCACATGGTCTGGTGTTAATAAAGCAAACTAAAAATCGCAAAAAGAAAATCAAGAATCGGTTGAATCGAAAATCGATTTTGAATCGAATCGTGACCCTAAAAGTCGGATCGAATCGTGAGCCACCCAAAGATTCACATCCCTAGTACAGAGACCTGCCACAGTGTCATGGTGCATTAATATAAACTTCAACCTCAGAGCTGTCAGTCCTCAGACTGTCCTGACTGTCCCTGAACATCACACAGGGATGCAAACAGCGCGCCGAAAAGCGAAACTCGCTTTTTTCATGACCAATTGACCCTTCGCCAACTCCTCCCACAAACGGCTATTGTCCAATCCTTCGTTAGCAACCGTAACTACAGGCCTGGCAAGCTTTCAGCAGTGAGTCATTACGTTTGCTTTTGTGGACACATTTTTGAGACTAGGACGAAAATCATTTGTTTGTAGAGAAGGATGTTGTTGCTGCTGCTGCTACTACGGCGGCGGCGGCGGCGGCAGCAGCAATATAGAGATGTTCAGATATGAGCGGACTTTTTTTTTCGACTTGAGCAAGTGTAGATATGGGGAAAACCATATGTTCACCTCCGAAATGACAGCTGTACTTTTAGGGCTTTTACCTGGGCTTTTAGGCGAGGGATCCTCCAGGCAGGGACTGCTTTCACTGACTGATACAGCGGTGGGAGAAAACAAAACAGCAGCGAAAACTGTATGTGGTTCACAATCGCCCAAAAACTTAGAGTTTGACAACGTTTCATGACCAGTGAGATGACCTAAGTCTTGGTGGGTTGATAGACGGTAAAATTACCGGTCCTTACTGCTGCTCTGTACATTGTCCAGTCGTGTCGTTGAACAGATGTTTTATCCTCCTGCGCGAGTCACGTCACTGAAAACTATGAATGCTCTTTGTGATTTCTTCTCTCTATTATCTCAGAACAGTTTATCCAGAAATTTGCTGATATTTCCTTTGAAATCGATACCAAATACTGCCAGGAGCATGGCTGGGAGTGAAAGCTTGCCCGGCGTAGCAACAGTAACCAAGGGGGCGGGGCTTACGCGAAGGGTCAATTAGGTGACTTGTGTGAATCGTTCAGATCCGAAGAGTTTTTGTTTTGAGGGGGGGGGGTCTCAGCGTCTCAGCTCGGGTCAGTAAAATGTTTTTCTAACAGGCTGACAGTGACAATCACGTGAGGCGAACTCATTCATGGTCTCTGATTACACTGATAACAGCCGACCTCCAATGTAGACGCGCGACATGCACGCACGTTACCCAAAGCGGTGACGCCGTTTTTTCCCCCCGTGCATGTCCGCGGCGCACAGCTCCACGGACGTGCACGGTTCCCTACGTTGCTGTGTCAGGCAGGTGTTTCCACGGAGCTCTGCCCCGTTTCAGAGGTGAAGGAAGCCCTAAGTGGAAAGACGTCGCCTCCGCCATGTAGAATGTGTTCAATTAAAGTGAAACTAACACATTATATAGGCCTATATGTCCATTACACACCGAATGGGATGTTAAATCCCATGTCTTTATTTCTTCAGTTTATTTTAATAGTAATAATTATGACTAACATTCAGTGAAGACCTAAAAATCAGTATCTCCAAAATTGAAATATTGCAATGGTTTTTATTTTTTTTAAAGCATTTTTAATATAGAAATGTTGGCCTTCTGAAAACTGTCCATCTATATGCACTCAATACTTGGTTGGGGTTGAACTACTGGAAATTGACTTTTCTGTGATATTGTTAATGGTGAGCCCCCCCCCGCCAGACAATACCTCTCTTTTTTGATCCTGACCCGTTTGCATCCCTGTGTGTGTGTGTGTGTGTGTGTGTGTGTGTGTGTGTGTGTGTGTGTGTGTGTGTGTGTGTGTGTGTGTGTGTGTGTGTGTGTGTGTGTGTGTAGTTGTTGTACACAGGAGACTTCTCCCGTCAGGAGGACAGACACTTGATGGCGGCGGAGATCCCCAGCGTCAAACCAGACATCCTCATCACCGTGAGTGGAGCCGTTCAACCTGTTCAATCTTTATTTAAACACAGAGCACAGACACTTAACATTGAACCTGTGTGTGTGTGTGTGTGTGTGTGTGTGTTTGTTGTGTGTGTGTGTGTGTGTCAGGAGTCGACCTACGGGACTCACATCCACGAGAAGCGGGAGGAGAGAGAGGCTCGGTTCTGCAACACGGTCCACGACATCGTCAACAGAGAAGGTCGATGTCTGATCCCCGTGTTCGCTCTGGGCCGAGCGCAGGAGCTGCTGCTCATCCTCGGTGAGACCACGGCAACAACGACGCCATGACGACGCACGGCGACCTAAGAGTGGCGCTTTCCCTTCAGCTGAGGGAAAAATAAATTCAGGCTTCAAGTTTTATTTACAAGATTAAACTAAGGGACGTGTTTCTGTCTATGGATCACACAGAAACATTTTCATTCACCATACACACTCGTTAAAGCCCCAGTGTGTAACTTATTTGGCTTTTTAGTAGCAAA
>NW_028220616.1:0-12025 GCF_045865225.1 Trachurus japonicus | reverse complement strand
TAATAATCATGTAAAAGATTTGTAGCATATACTGTTTGTTTGACAATGTATGTTTAATTTCACCTTTGTTTATTATCATTATCTCAGTATAGTTAGAGCAATTTAGCAGGATACTCTGACCATCTGTGAAAAAATGTATTACCACTAGCTTTCTTTACCATTGTGTTCCTGTAGGTGTCTAGTAACAGCTCTAAATTTATTTATTTCCAAATCCATTGGGAAAATTCTGGAGAGTCAATCAAAGTTAAGGTGCCCAGAGGGCTCGGGTGAAAAAAAAGAAAAAAAATGAAAATTCTAATTTAAGCTTGTGAGATGTCTAACTAGGGGTTTTAAGGGGTGCTGAGTTCATTTCAACCATTAGTTTTGAGTAAAAATGTTTCCCTGACCATATATTATTGGTATATTTGAGTTATAGTGTATGGCAAAGGGTATAGTAAAAGTCATTGTTGAACAGATTCTAGCCTATTCTAAATCTAAAGATTCCATTCTAAAAATAAATAAATAAATAAAATGAAAATAAAAAAGAAGAAAGAAATACAAAATACTTCAGAAGAGTACACTAGTTAGAAAAAAAAAAAACACAAATAGTGGGAACATACCGCACACTAGACTGGGTTATGAGGATCTTTAGTTTATTTCAGAGCAACGCGTTACGCTTGTGGCTTCTTCAGGCTCATGCTGAGACCAGGAAGTCAGGGGATTTTAAAAGGAAATGGTACTCAATCAATTTACATAAGTAATTGAACAAGGTGAAAACATATTTAACAATCAAACATCAATGGCTGGGGAGTACCATAGAAATGGATAAAACATATATTTAAGTGCATTCAGCAGCTTTACAGCAAATTTGAGTACAGGTGTACCTTCAGTGAGGCAGTGTCTATACACAACAATACAACAATACAACACAAACAGGTCATATACAAATAGGCAATGTCATCCATCATAACATCTAAAATATATACATACCGAGGATGAACACAGGTGTTAATAGTGAGGATAATATCACTCAAGTAGAGCAACAATAGGCAGATCATCTTTTCGTCATTTTCAGTCAGACCAGACCAGTCATACTTCAGAAGAGTGATGACACCAACTGTGCACATGCATGATACCCAGTACATGAGTGTGGTTTCTATGGTCATGATGCCCTCTGGAAGGATTGAGAGGGAGCATTGCATCATGGCAAATATTTTTGGAGAACAAACACGATTTTAAGGTATGATAGTTACCTTTTGACATAATAATAGTTTTTCCTTCTGCTAGCACACGCTTTTATCTAGTAAATTAAGAAATGCATTAATATTCTCTTGTTTATTGCTTAAAAAGAACAACCATTCACCTAGCTAATGTTAGATAACTATCTAGTTAGCAAGCATGAGAGTCTGGATAATAGGTAGACACATATGTGCATGATTAAATTACTCAAAGTCAGATAATTTAATCATGCACATGTTGTACCTGCTAAAATAGACAAGTGTCATGGTTTTTGTCAAAACAGACTGTGGTGGTCCATACAACTAGACTAAGGTTACTATAGTAGAGAAGGTTGCCACAACTCAATTGATCACACTGGTTATATATTTTTTCCCCAATATGATGGACCATGGACTCGATCAAGACAGTTGTGTACCTATTGAAACTGAATTACTACATAAATTAGCTGTAGCTCATCACTACATTACAACATAAACTAGCTCCTATGGACATTATCAACATTTGCTAATGACTCTCATGCTTGCTAACTAGATAGTTATCTAACATTAGCTAGGTGAATGGTTGTTCTTTTTAAGCAATAAACAAGAGAATATTAATGCATTTCTTAATTTACTAGATAAAAGCGTGTGCTAGCAGAAGGAAAAACTATTATTATGTCAAAAGGTAACTATCATACCTTAAAATCGTGTTTGTTCTCCAAAAATATTTGCCATGATGCAATGCTCCCTCTCAATCCTTCCAGAGGGCATCATGACCATAGAAACCACACTCATGTACTGGGTATCATGCATGTGCACAGTTGGTGTCATCACTCTTCTGAAGTATGACTGGTCTGGTCTGACTGAAAATGACGAAAAGATGATCTGCCTATTGTTGCTCTACTTGAGTGATATTATCCTCACTATTAACACCTGTGTTCATCCTCGGTATGTATATATTTTAGATGTTATGATGGATGACATTGCCTATTTGTATATGACCTGTTTGTGTTGTATTGTTGTATTGTTGTGTATAGACACTGCCTTTCTGTAAGTGAATCACTGAAGGTACACCTGTACTCAAATTTGCTGTAAAGCTGCTGAATGCACTTAAATATATGTTTTATCCATTTCTATGGTACTCCCCAGCCATCGATGTTTGATTGTTAAATATGTTTTCACCTTGTTCAATTACTTATGTAAATTGATTGAGTACCATTTCCTTTTAAAATCCCCTGACTTCCTGGTCTCAGCATGAGCCTGAAGAAGCCACAAGCGTAACGCGTTGCTCTGAAATAAACTAAAGATCCTCATAACCCAGTCTAGTGTGCGGTATGTTCCCACTATTTGTGTTTTTTTTTTTCTAACTAGTGTACTCTTCTGAAGTATTTTGTATTTCTTTCTTCTTTTTTATTTTCATTTTATTTATTTATTTATTTTTAGAATGGAATCTTTAGATTTAGAATAGGCTAGAATCTGTTCAACAATGACTTTTACTATACCCTTTGCCATACACTATAACTCAAATATACCAATAATATATGGTCAGGGAAACATTTTTACTCAAAACTAATGGTTGAAATGAACTCAGCACCCCTTAAAACCCCTAGTTAGACATCTCACAAGCTTAAATTAGAATTTTCATTTTTTTTCTTTTTTTTCACCCGAGCCCTCTGGGCACCTTAACTTTGATTGACTCTCCAGAATTTTCCCAATGGATTTGGAAATAAATAAATTGAGAGCTGTTACTAGACACCTACAGGAACACAATGGTAAAGAAAGCTAGTGGTAATAAATTTTTTCACAGATGGTCAGAGTATCCTGCTAAATTGCTCTAACTAGTATGAAATATGTTATTCTGAAAGATTGCAAAGAGTTTCATAAATTGTAAGAAGGCTCGAGCAGACAGGCGAGTGGAATAGCTTTGTATAAAGGCTGTGTCCCAATTCAGAGGCTGCACTTGAAGACCAGTTGCATCATAGTAGCATGATGATTGTCCCATTTTGAAGGCTCAAGCTATTGCAGCCTTCTTTTTCTGTACAACTACAACTCCAACCGGATGAACCAACGGATCCCACGACGACTAGTATGGAAGCAAACAGCACAGGCAGATAGTCAGAGGATTATTCTTTTAAGTATTGGCCTTCTGGTCATTTCAACAGGTTAAGGAAACATATTATGCCCCCTTTCCACAAATAAAAATAGTTCCCAGGTGTCTTAAAGACATGTCTGTGACATGCTTTGGTCAAAATACCCCAAGGATCAAACATCGCAGCTTCAGCTTCAGCTTCAGCTTCATTCAAAAGCAGCCCTGTTCAAAACGACTGGGTTCAGTGCCTGTTCCTTTAAATGCAAATGAACCACTGCTTGCCCCACCCCACCCCTTCTACCGGTCCCAGGTAGGGGTAGTATTATGCAAATTCAAAACCTAGTTACATCACTGGAAGAGAACTGAGGGAACAGCTTGTAAAACCATGTGGATTTCAACCTAGGGAGCCTGCACATTACAGATTTTTTTTTGTCAGTTCTCACATTTTGGGGGCCGGAAGGCAAGACAAACACACATAAAGAGCCTTCAAAAAGTGATATTTCCATAATATGTCCCCTTGAATACATAAAAGTCACACAAATCGCACACAAAGCTGCCAAGAGCGTTGGCCTTCCCACCCCCCAACCTCTCAGACCTCAACAGCACAGCCACTGCACACAGTCACACCATCGCACTTGACCCCAGTCACCTCCTAACCCCATAGTTCATACTCCTTCCATCTTCCGTTGCAGGTCATTTGCCTGGAAAAAGGTCACGTTCAGCAAAAGCTCTAGCCCCAATGCTGAACAAAACACCGAAAAGACTGTAACCTAATCTAATCTTAAAGTTTTTAGTATTGAGTAAGTATGAAGTTGTAGTTCATTAATGGTGGCAGTCGGATGTTTGTAAAGCCATTGGTTCTATTGTGGCAACTAAAATTTGTCTGGTAAAATCTGGAGTTGTCGGTGACGGATATCTTGCACACACTCGCTCTGCTCTGCTCATTACAATGGGGGATGGTCGTCGTTTACAACACGCAGCAGCTTCATTGCGTTCCGGCGCATGACAAACCAAACATTAGCGTATGGGTAAAGGCAGATCCAATAGTTTTAAACAGCTTAAGCTTAAACAGAGTAGCCACTTCCAGGAAGTAAATGTTTCTCAATGGAGAATGGCCAGTGCACAAATAAAATAAAGTGCATGAGACTGGTTTGGACCAGGCTAACATGTTGTTGCTAAGGATGGGCACAACTGTGACACAAAGCATAAATCCTGAGCAGGCCAGACCAACCCATTTCACTTCATCCTTTGCTGTCATGGGCCACATCCTTCGTCCTCCTGAACTGGGACACGGCTGAAGACTTCCTCATGGGAAAACAGCTACAGTAGCTTAGCTATAAAATGTTGAAAATCTACCAACATCTCTGATGCACAGTATCACACGCTGTGACAATTTCTTGAAGAAACAATGCTCCAAAAAACAAGGATAAAGAGAAAGAAAAAAAGTAAAAAAAAAAAGAAAGAAAAGAAAAACAACTGATGTAGATGAGGTAGTTAGTCACAGGACATTCATTATTCACTCATATTTGAACCTTTGTGTAAATGCTCATCCTCTACAAACCATTACACGCTGCCTCTCAACAGCCATGAGAGAGGTATCAATCTTGTCACCTACTGTAACTCCAAGCAAAAAAAAGGAACATGTGTATTTCCCAAACTATGCCTTTCAAACTTGAATTCACAAAGCAATTCAGTTCTTTTTCAAATCAGCACTATGTAATTTTATCATGCTCTGGGTTAGTATTTTTGTTAATTTGTGTTAATTCTGATGACATTTCCACATTTATCTTCAAATTCAAACAATAAAAGAGAAGAAATAAAAAGAAAAACACAGTTTGAACTAAATTAAAGGAGCTATTTGGCCCCCACATAGTCGGTCGTACTCGACTCTGCATACTCGAGGCGGACTCAATTATTTAGGACCCAAAGCGGATGTCCGTTGAGAAAAGCTCAGTTTTTACCACCGTGCGGACTCTACGTACACATACTCAGTGTTTTAAATGTGACACTGTACGCCCAACTATGTGGGGCCTTTAGTTTGGCAGTGTCAATGCCAGTTTAGCATGTTCAGGGGTGGAGAGCAGTGTGACCACTCTTTTAGGATGCTAACCAGCTATAGCCCTGGTCTGTCTTGGCAAACTGAAGAAGTAACAGAGCCATAATTCACAATAAGTGGTAGTTCTTCAACTTGTTCTATCTCCTTTCTCTTGGTTAGGTCAGCAGTACTGTAACTTTAAGACAGATGATTTTTTTGGGGGGGGGGTCAGCTGAGATGTGAGTTGCATTAAGGGAAAAAAAACATGTTGTGTCTAGTTTTGGTTTGAAATGAAGCGATGCATGTGATGATCCTGTGAAGATGAACAAAACTGTCCATTTTTCCTGCAGTTTCTAGAAGGGCGCGTTAAAACCACTTGTCTTGTAAATCTTACAATGCATTGTGACACTGTGCTCACTACACGAAACCACACTCTTGAGTCTTAAGTTACACTGGGCATCTTTAAAGTGATTGCATTGCTTTGCCTCTGTGGAAAACTGAATACGGTTTACATATTATTGTCCAATATTGAGAGTTGACACTTTAAACAAACATACTTTTGTTACCTTTGAAGTAACTTTGGGTGAAACAGAGACTAAGAGGTAAAATATATATATTTTAACACCCATCTGAACACAAACATAACTGCTCATAACAAATGGTTTATTCATAATGTAGCAGTGAGCTGAATCTAGGTCCAGTCAGAGCATTATTTTTGCAAAGGCAACAAAAAAATACAAAGAAAACAATCAGATTTTAACATTTTACACAAGCGTTTCTGAGAAACTGTTTGGTGCCAGACAGATCTTCAGGCTTTTGGATTTGAAACATTTTTGAACTGATCTATCAACAGAACTCATTTTCTTCCCATTGCCTCTTTATCTTCTGTGTTTTCTTCTTTTTCACTCTCGTTTTTTGACTCTGTAATGATTTTATGACATTTGTTTCCTGTCTGGGCTTTGAATATAGATAACAACACGCAGATACACAAAAAAGAGAAACACACTATGAATGCAAAACTGACCCGACGTGTGCTCTGCAAATTTAGAGATCTGACAGATCCTCTTCAATTTCCACCTCACTGCTTTTGTTATCTCGCTTTGCTTATCCTTTTTTCCCCCCTCCAACTCTGCTATATTTCTCTCTTTTGTCTCTCTGTGCATTAGTTTTTTTTTTCCTGCTTCCAACTCCCATGCATGCCCTCCTCCTCCTCCGCCCCCACATTCTTCCCCACATTTCACAATGTGAAAAGTCACACAGAGTTTTCCTTCTAGGGTTTTTGCGGACAGGAAGTCCATATTTAATGAAGTGACTCTCTTGTTAAAATGCTTTTAAGTGCTCCTGTGCAGGGCTTCAGGCTGGAAGGGAGGGGAGGAGGCGGGGGCTGAGGCTTTTATTTATTCATTGGGCGGTTCAGTGCCTCTTCCCCGCTCCGGCTCTGTGAAGAAGGAAGAGGATTAGAGGAATGAATCCCCCCCCCCTCCTCCCCAACACACACACACACACACACACCCTTCCTCCCGCTCCCCTTTGCTGGCCGTGTTTCCTCCCTCGGGGGACACCCCTGCGTCAGTCCACATTAACATCCATCAGAGCATGGTGCTCCAGAGGGGGACGAGCCTCTGTCCCACTGAGTCGCACATACATGCATGAATACATGTGAGCACACGCACATTCAATCACGCACACCCACATACACACCGACGTGCGAGGCAAGTGCACACGCAGGGACGGTGCACAGTGCAGCAGCAGACACATCCTCAAACCAACACTCAAACTGAGGAGTCACGGACCCCCAAGTGTCTCCGTCAACCCCACCTCTGCTCCCGCCTTCAGCTACACGCTCAAATACAGTTTTGTTTATATTCCACATTCAAACTGGACTTGTTTCTCACTGAGCCCTGCAACATTTCCGAGCTGCACAAGTGCGCCCGTTCCTTTAACTTGATCAGTAGGTGTATTTGAACAAGTTTGTACAAGAATCTGAGGACTGTCGGGAAACAGACGGAGGAGAAAAGAGACGGAGGAGAGGAGAGGAGAAAGTTTGCGCAAGTGAAGGATGATGAAGATGGTGCGTTGTGCTGATTCCTCTCCTCTTTGTGTGAAGTTTTGTCTGCTCCCTCGTTATCTCTCCTCGCTCGCAGAATGGGAGGGGAGCTGAGACTCGGGCTGGATGAGAGAGGCATATCATTAACCAGGAGTGTTTCTACAACAAAGCGCAGACTCCATCAAATCCCACTCATTCTCACACACTGGTGTCACACTCATCATTCTCCTGCACTGAACTGCTGTGTGGAGGGAAAAAAAATGCCCTCATTTGTCAAAGGCACATATCATTTTTTTTTTGTCAGCAGGCCTAATAGAAATTCCTTTAATATTTTCCTTTTTCAAATCTTTTTGAATTTTGAAGGTCTAATGCTCATATCTAAAATTGGATTATATTTGTTAGGGCTTGACTGATGTGCATGTGTGAGTATGTGCTTGTGTGTGTGTGTGTGTGTATGAGTGTGTGTATGAGTGTGTGCGTGGGTGTTGTGTGCATGTGATGTGAAAATGCATGACTCCTCATTGGGAGGATTCACTGTAGCCGTGCGGAGGGATGCAGACTGTTTCTTATTCACCACGCTGACCTAGATTCCAAAATCAGGTGCATAAAATGCAAGATGCAGCCCCATGTCAGCACACACACACACACATACACACACACACACACACACATATTAACCTCTATGTGGCAAGATCTCTCCTTTCCATTCATCACTTCTTACCTTGACAGATCTAACAACTGATTTGATCCATTCACACCAAATTGCATATCTGTAACTCTCCCCCTTTTCTTTCCTCGTTTCGGAGCTCCCACTCCTCCTCTCTCATCTTGGAATCTCACATCAAACTGAAATGTTAAAATGCAAATTCATTTTTTTCCAGCTAGCTCAGTTCACACAAACTTATAATTGGATTCTGCCTATTAATATAAAAAGCTTCTTCTTCATCCTCATCATTCGATCTCATATTATAGTCTTTTTGCGATGCACATGAACCGGCCTCGTTTCCACGATAAGGGAAAAAACGACAGAGAGAGAGGCAGAGGAGGACGGAGAGGACAGTCGCCTCATTAGCATGGCAAAGTGTCTTATTGAATCAGGGAGTAAGGCCAAACCAAGGTAGCGCAGTTAACACGAGTTAGGAGCATAATGGAAGTGTGCACATCTGCCTTGTTAATGTGGGGTCAGTAGTTTTGCTTCTCTCTCCTCTTCTCCCCCTGCGGTTCCCCCCCCCCTCCCATCAGCTGCCATGTTCCAGCTAACCTGAGAATTTCTTTTTCTTTTTTTGAGGTGGATGGAAGATGCTTGGCAGGTGGGGGAGGGGGTGAAGCTGCACCCTGCGACCCCAGCTAACTAGCATGATCAGGCAGAGAAGCAGCAAAAAAAAAAAAAAGGACGGATGCCACCGAACGACAGAAAGAGGAAAAAGAAACGAAAGCAGAAGCAGATAATCAGCGTGCGACGGTCGGGGAAGAGACAGACGGCCTGAGAGAGAGCACCAGATGCTGTGTGGGAGGGTTATTTAATTGATGATATCACGCCTCTCTTTCCCTCTTTCTCTCCCTCTTGTTCTCACTCTTTTCTTCCTCCAACACACACACACACACACACACACACCTTCAACAAACACATACACACATTAAGACTTGTGCACACTGTATTTGCCCTGTCACCCTCTTATCCTTGCATGACACGACGCCCACGCTTCTCCCTGGTCTGTTCTGCCCACCTTATAGGCTCCCTGGGGATTGTGCGAGGCCTGTCGTGTGTGTGTGTGTGTGTGTGCGTGTGTGTGTGTGTGTGCGTGTGAACCCACAAACACAAACTTGAATCAGTAACTCCCACCACAGCGACATAACAATGTTGTGCAGACGCCTCATCTAAGATTGTGATCACTGTAAGAAAGGAGCTGTTTGCAAATTCATGTAGCAACAAAACACCCAAAGGAGGAAAAGCGTCTCAATTATATGTTTTCTCTTCTCTGTGCATTAAGTCAATTGAAATTATGTAACAAACCCAATTTGATTCCCAGTTTGAAACAGCATCACCGCAGCTCTGTGTTACACTCGGCCACAGTTTCTGTTTTCTTTGCTTCCCTACATGCAGGTAGAAACTGTTCCACATGCTTTCTGCTACACCAGAAAAGCCCCAGAAAACGAGTCTCATTAATTAGCTTCTCATTTGTAAATGCAAATGAGCTTAATTAAAAAATAGACTCTCCTTTTGCGGGCTTCAAAGGGAGACAGTGAGGCCTAATCAGGAGGTTTGTTCAGCTGTGGCACTAATGAGACATATTTGGCCTAACGAGGGAGCGATGCCCTAATTTGTTTATGCTAATGATATGAAACAGTGCTTGTCCTTTTGGTGTATCTGGGAAGGGATCAGTCACACACACTCCTCTGTGCGATGTACCTTCAGGGTTTCGTTCAGTGTTGGCGAGGTGGCGCAGCGGCCTTGCTCAATTGTTTCAGTAGGTTAATTGGCTTAATTAGCCTAATAGAGATCATTGGGGCGATGACTCAATGTCAAGGCATATGTGGGTTTCTGAAGCATTTTCCATGCAAATATTGTGCAATGAAAAGTAATGACAGAGATGTAAATTCTCTTGCTGTGACACCGATGTCCGATTCACTCACTCAACATTTTTAATAGGTAATAAGTGTTTGCGGGGAAACAAACAAAGGAATACAGGTCCAAGTCAAGTCACCCTGCTTAAAGTAGAACAGTTCTTTGTTACAGCTTGACTGTTATTTCCATTGCTGTCACTTTTTTTTTTATCAGTAATAATACATTTGGAGGGTGTCAAGGTGAAGGTGTGGCCCCTTGTACAGACCATGAAGCAGAACCAAATTGGGACCTTAAACCTCTCGTATTAAACCTGTTATTCTCTCCCTTGTTTGCTCTCAAACAGCATCTCTTCATTTTCTCTCCCTTGTTCTCCCAGGACCAACAAGGCTCCCAGGACCAGGTCAGCACAGCTGCTTGCTGGATCAACAGCTCTGCCCTGCAGCGCTCCTTCTCAACAGCAGGGGCACGAATATCTGCATAATATTAACTAAGAGTGAACAAGTTTACCCCAGTGTCAGCCGCTACAACACAAAGTCTGACAGCTGATTCTCCAAGCAACACGAGCCACTGCAGATTTAGCTAGAAGTGAATTTATGCTTCCATGTATGAAATTTATATTTGAAACCCTATCACACATTGCAACCGTAGGAGCAGTTCCTGGTATGCAGACTTTATGCACTTGTTTCTCTCTCAGTCAATTTTCTGGAGATGTGCATGCTGCCTTTACATAATTTTAAACCTTATAACGCTGGCCACATAATCGCACACATCTGTTAAAGGGGAACTATGCAAGTCTGGATGCTTTTCAGCTGTTTTGCTAACCCTCCTCATGGCCATGTGCATTTGTTTACAACAACAACGCCAAGAACTCAATCAATTGATAGCTTTCAGTGACGTCACTTCCCAGGGACCTGGCGGTCAAAAGCAACATTCCAAAGTGGCCCCGCAATGGACTTTCTATGGACAAACAACCGAATAATGACTTAAATCATCTGCCAGCAGCCGAGAAAGAAAGATATAAAAACAGCTTTGAAGTTTTGGGCACTTGTGACCCATATTCAACACCAGCTGCTGTATACCAGCTGTTTAAAATGACCAGTTCCCTGCCGAAGCTCGAGTTGGGCGATGTTTACATTTACCTGGTGGAGAATCCATCATCCTCCACCGCTTGCAACCAATACCTCCGGTGTTATGGCTCAACTGGTGTCTGATTAAAAGCCCCATTTTGTAGTTTTTTGATCTTAAAATAATGTTTCTGAACTCGTTGAAGTGGTAGAAATGTACCTGTAACTTTCCTGTGCGGGAACACCGTCCTGGTGCCGCAGCTCCGCTGAGCTCCACAGTCTGAGCTCCAGCTCACTGAGCCCAGGCTCCCTGATCCTCTCACCCACAAACCAGAGCCCTTAGCTGGGCTGCACGGTGACCAGCTGCCCCCCCTTTACCCCCCGGAGCTTTGCTACGCACCGCTACCGACGGCAACGATGACGGCGGTCCGATAGCAGCGGGACCGGCGGCGGCGGCGGCGGCGGCGGCGGCGGCGGCGATGGTAACCCGGCGGGACCGCCCGCCACCGGACACGGCAACAGCACCGCCCGCGGCGGCAGCGACACGGTAACGGGGGTCGGGACCGACCGCGGCGCGGCGAGGACGATGTTGTTATTGTATTTTCAGAGTGTTTTCCATTAGTTCGTAACTTTAACATGACAGGCTTTGTCATACTGTGCAATGTTGTGCAGAGTGAGAGTAGTGTGGCGCTGACTGACTGTAGATTGCCTGAACAGGTTCACTCACAGAAGCATATTCGCTGCACTAACATGTGAACTGTGGCTTGATTTGTGAATTTGTGACAAATCTGCGGACGGAAGTGCAGCACAGCTGTTGTTCGGTACGGTAACCAGTTAAATCAGACACCAGTTGGGCCATAACACCGGTATTTTTGAAGCAGCAGGGAGCAGTGTGTGTTTTTCTGCCTTGTCCTAAGCCGCGGACAGCGGGGAAGTGGATTGTTTTGACCGCCAGGGGGGCGTTCCATACGGGCCGTGACATCACATGAAAGCTATCAATAGAGCAGTTCATAACGTTGTATAGCTAT
>NW_028220615.1:0-10325 GCF_045865225.1 Trachurus japonicus | reverse complement strand
ATTGACTCCAATACAAATATTTTCTGAGAGAAGCAGAACGGACCAATGTTTTAAAACTGCCAGCGTCTCCAAGATATTTACTGTAGAAACACCAAATCGTACCACATTTTTCAGGAAGTCCTTAGAGCAACGTGATCTGTGTTTTGTTCTGATAGGAGTTACCGTTTTGTCACAGTAAGCCTAAATGTGAGACTGGTACAGAGGCAGGAAATCGCTCTTTTTCTCCACGTTTCTGTCTGTCTCAGCCTGGGGGCCTTGATTCCCATGTTGACAGAGATGGCAAAACCGGCAGTAGCCCCGTGGGCCTTTCAAAATTTCTCCAGAGGATATTTTCTAGTTATCAATTATCATAGGGGTAGGGTTATGTTTACTTACAAATGTAGGCTACATTTAAGCTATTTATTATTATTTTTCCATCAAACTCAAAAAAGACAAACTACAATCAAAACGAAAAGATAAACGACAAATCCATCCAAAGGAGAGCACCTTTTCACTTGGTTGCTAAATCAGCAAATATTTTGGATTCATACCATAAGTAGCCTAATATTCAATTCATATTAGTCTTAAACCTTCCAGCTTATGAGTTGCATATAATTACACTGAAAAAAGATGGTAAAATAACAGATGGCACACAACCATTAACGTTCAGAGAAAGAAATAGGCCTGGCAACACAGCTGCTAACTTGAACAAATTTAAATTTGTTAGGCTATACATGTTTTTACTTTTTATATCATTTTATATCATTTATATCATATTATTTTAGGTTATGTATGTATGCGGCTGGATGATCTGAATTTCCCTCCTATGGATTAATAAAGTATTTTCTATTCTAAACTATAAAATAGCACTGTTAACTAGCTAGCTAACTTGCTAGAATGCTAATTTGATTAACCAAAGATTCAACTACAGATTTTTTGTTTTGTTTTATGTTGGTGAAAAATACATCAGACTACTGATTACTTTTAATTGGACAAGGGTTGTGCAGCTCTATGTAGCCTTGTTAGCCAGAAAGGTAGCAGGTAGTAGTTTCTTTGGGGATTGTTGTTAATCAGTCCTGTAACATCATAATACAATATCTCTGACTGCTCATTTGTGGAGCCATTGCCAAGTCCCAACCTCTGCGTTGCTCCCCCAAAATGTGGTGGAAAACAGAGGTCATGTCTGCTTCAGAAAGCGTCGACCCCCTCACACGTACATCCATGGCCATGCTGTCATGGGAGCCTGGGGCCTGGGAGGGAGGGAGGGTGGAGAGAGTGGTGAAAAAGAGTGTTAGGGTTGAAATTGGTTGAATCTACTTAAAGCAAGCAAAGGGGTGAAAGCAGTGGTTATGACTTTGGCAACATTAATTGGAAAAAATTGCTTCACATTTATTATAAATCCATTTTATATTATAAGAAAACCCTTAAAACTTAGGCTATATTTAGTTTTGACATACTGTACATGGTTAGTGAGAGAGTAGAATCATTCATTGTAGCACATGTTGAGGCTCTGCATGGAAATGAAACAATATTCTTGTACAGATTATTAATAGACATAATCTAATTAGAACATTAAGTGATCTACATGAGCTGCAGTGTTATGGTTAGATTAGATTAGATTAGAGCTGGGGAAAAAAATCAGTGACCTGTTATAACTCTAGGTTTTGATAAATGATAAAAATACAGCTGTCCAAACTGACCTTATCTGTAGGGTTTTACTGGCTGTGGTTTGTATTGATGAGATATACACTCAGTGGCTGCCAATACCGCAACATCTCTTCTGCTCCTCAGGCTTTTACACTTGACAAAATTTACTTTTAAAACATAAACACTGGAGATTTTACTGTCAAATTGTGATCCAGCCATGGTGGTGTCTTAGGTTTGATGCAGAACATTCTGTTAATGACGTGACAAGACTGCGCACAGACATGCACATTTGGATGTGCACAATGGTTGTACTGTAGCCAGGTAAGAGAATGGATGCTCAACATTAAAATATTGTCTTGCTAAAGCAGATGTTTGGAAAAGAAGAAGAAAACAGAAAGAGGCTGGGAAAGGGAACAGACACAAGCTTAATATGAAGACATGTAGGTTAGATTGGGAAAAGGCTGCTTGTGGTTAGTTACCCAGCTTCTACCTGATTTGAGTGTCCTCTTGACTCGACAGAGTAGTCCAGTCCAAAATCAAAGGGGTCGACAGTTAGCCGCCTTTTTGCCTTTTTGATCTTTTGACAGCAGAAAGGACCACCGACAGAGATGAGACAGTGAAGAAAGAAAGTGGATAAAGACGAACAAGTATGAAGACAAGAAGAAGAGTACAACCCCACAGGATGATCCCTCATTTCAAAAGACTTCTCACACTGAGAGTGTTGTTTCCTTCACAGCATGACAGAAGATCACACAGCACAACCTTATCAGCACATTGAGGTCCATTATGTGTGTTGTAACAAACAGTTATTTTAACATCTGTGACCATCTGCATATCTGCATATGGCCCTGAACATTTATCATTTAATTCTGAACTTTTGCAAAGTCAATATAACTGATATGTTATATTCAACATTTTGATCCAACGGGATCAGTTTAGGCCTCCACCTTTGTGTCAATTAGAGAAACATTTTTTTCATCCTTACTGTTCAAAGAATATTTAAGTGTGTTCAAAGGGTGGTAAATGTTGTTACAAACTTTAAGACAGGTTTATGTTTTTTCAGAAAAATTGGATTCTGTAATGTAATATGCGTGTGTTAATATATGTGAAACACTAAAGTGGGGTCAAGAAAACTTCTGGATATTTGGCTATGAGGCCTTGGAGGAATGGGAGTTATTTTTGTAGAGACTTTTTCAAATCCAGTATTGCCAGAACTTTCTCTCTATCCAGGAATCCTTAAGAAAACACTGAATCTACATTTAATCTTCACTGGCTCAAAAGGCAGTACTGTATGTGGACCAGCAGATGGCTCCCTGGCTAAGTGAAATCAGATAGAACAGAGGATGCAGAGAGCACCACTTGGCCGTCTTTGACTGTACAGTAGGTCTGTGCCATTGTGACATCCATCAAAAGTCTATCATGTTCGATGTAAATAAAACCTTAATTGTTCGTCACACTGCAAACAAAGACACAGCATCCAGGGGCCCTGCAGAGCCCGAGAGTCCTGACAACATTTTTCCTACTTGACAGCTGCTGCAGTGATTGAAAATAAACAAAGCTTAGCTCCTACACTACACAGAGACTGTGGTATAAACAAGAGTAGTCTTAGTTTTATGATGAATTCCAGTGGACTCACTGCCCCTTTTTTACAATCTCAGGACTTGAACCAGAGGCTCTTTCAAGTCCTCTTGGACTCTTTTATGTGTGCGATCATGTCTGACAGCCTGGTATTTACCCACAATACACGGCGGCCGGCCAGTGCCGGTTCGACCGTGCCTAACATTCGACGTCACCAGCTGTCAAGGCATTCCAGTTGTTCATGTGGGCTGGGATATATCACGTAGATTACACGTGCAGAAAACACCTCTGCTTTTCGGCAAAGGAAGGAGCTGTTAGCGTGACGAAGATCAGTGCTGAGCACAGCGGAGCCTTGTTTTCAAAAAACATATGCATGCAAAATGCTGATTTCAACCCGAGTTAAATTGTCAGTGTTGCAGATAAGCTTTGATTTCACCCAAACATATCTTAATTGATCAAGCGCAATAGATGTTAGGTGTGAGCAACATAGTGAATCAGCTACAGTGTTGTTTCTCGAATGAAAAACACCAGGACTACTGGTGACCTGCTGTGAGAATAAAACCTGATTTATGTTTCTTGCTTTATGATGCATATCGCTGGAATGTTGTCTGCTGCCTTCAAACTCACTAAAACCTAACTATCTCCGGCTGCAGGCTGCCTGATTATTGATTAATCTTACGCAAACAAAATTTAAACATGGAGCACAGCAAAGAAAACCTGGGAAAGATGAGTTATATGAAAGAAAAAGCATACCCCTTTGTAGTGTGGTGAATCTGTTGCATCCATACTGTGCTCCTCATATCCATCTGCTGATGAAGAGGGCAGTGTGTTAGTGTTAACCCAAGAAAAGCACATGATTTCTGGAAACAGAAAGAAACTGTTGTCTGTATGTGAGTGCACACTGCACCTCTCCTATCATGCAGAGAAATTACAGCACAAACAGGCAAAAGAAAGGAACATTATGTGTTTTCAGTGCCTTTTTATGACAGTGTTTATGAGTAAATTCCCTCTTGAATACACAGAGGGAGACTGGGAACAAGAGAAACTTCAGAGAGAGACAAAAGGTCAAGACTGAGCTTGAAAGATCAGCAGATAAAGTTGGAGGCGCATTCAGGACAACAAAATAACAGTAAACAACTGTGAAAAGTTACTGTCTACTTCATTGCAACTGCAGCATGAATAAGTTGTACTTTGATAGAAACTCATGCAACAACATTTAATGATGATGATATAATAATAATAGGCCAATAAAAACATTTTCTCAATCTTGCCTCTCCCTGAGTCAAACTTCCCACAAGCCTCTGCTCTTGTTCTCATGGTGTGCCAATGTGAATAAAATCCAGACCAGACTGTGCCAGACTAACCAGAACCTTTTGCTCTGCTCCCAGACCACTGTACCCACTGGATAATTCAAAACTCCATAGTCTGAATCCCTGATTGTAATGCCAATATTCAACAATCAAACTGTACTCACAGTTACACCCTGTTTAGAATTACCATAACAAATAT
The DNA here is from genome assembly GCF_045865225.1 of Trachurus japonicus. Lineage (NCBI taxonomy): Eukaryota > Metazoa > Chordata > Actinopteri > Carangiformes > Carangidae > Trachurus > Trachurus japonicus. The sequence goes on along the minus strand of NW_028220615.1, from coordinate 5,612 downwards.
ACTGACAAAATATTATTGTAGACTTAGGTACTCTAGGCAGTAAACTAGTTAAGATTCATTAGTATGACTCCAGGATAGATCTTAAGAGGACCACACACATGCTGGATTAACCCTCTAGGGGCTCAGTCTGGCCTCTGTTTGTGCTAATTGGTAGAAACACAAAGTTATTTTTAAAGGGACCCTCACCGTGACAACATAGTAATGTGTTTGTTGCATCTTTTCAAGCTAATTTGCAATTATGCAAATACCCCCAAATCAGCACAAACAAACACTGATCAACAAAACCTAACCTTTCCTAATTGTCCATTTAGTTCAGTGTACGTACCGTGGACATCAGGCATGCTCTGTGTGTCATATTCACGTGCATCTGGAAAACACAAAGGAGAAAGACTTTCTTTATCTCTATTGCATAAATAATTTAATGTAACATATTATGGGCTGACTTGATTTTTTTTTTGATTGACCTTCTCATTGAATGAGGTGAACATTTTGTGATTGTTGCCATTCATTAATGACAGGAAATCATTCTGTAAATTGAGATAATACAGTCTTTACTTTCCACATAAACTAATAATCAGAAGCAGCATAAAAAAAGTCAGTGCAGCCAGCTTACTTTTCTGTTTCATGCCATGCAATGCAATGTGAACAAAGACACTGCTGAACCATCATTGTTTCATTTCCCCATGTGCACATAGGATGACACCCTCCGAGCTGCAGGGACCCAACGGACCACTGCAAAATGCATACAGTGAAAACCCAGCAGAAGAATGTGTGTGTGTGCAGTCATGCATATTGAATTCACTCCAGGTGGTCACATGATTATTTACATGTGATGAGTTGCTGGTCGTATTAAACATAATGCATCTGTTAACACGTGTATATATGACATGTGTTGCATAACTACATGTTGCCTCTGTGCACACTGGAGGGGCTGGATTCCACATTGGGACATGGCAAAAAAAAGTTTAGTTCTCATTCCCTCCCTCTCTCTCTCTCTGCTTCTGTTCGCTGGAGCCCTGCAGGACTGGATCCTTCAATTCCAGGCACAGAATGGGAGACATGTGACTGGATGATCACAAGGCCTGCTGGGCTAAGCCAGCCAACCAAACTCTCTCTGTATACCTTCCCAGAATCCTCAGAGGTGACTCAGCGTAAGCAGCACCAGGGGTCCCGACCGTCTCGTCGCAGTTGCCTCTCCTGATACTGTGATCTAATTCCGAGGCTTGTTCCGTGTAATAATACCAAAGGCTGGTGGACAAATGTGGATCTCTGGTCTCTGTGTAGCTACAGGGTATTGATGAAGCTACATAAGCAAGTCATACCGTCACTGCATCAGACTTTAAACATGAGCAGCAAACATAAACACTACATTAGTATCGGTGGTAATAATTTCTCCAAAGGTGCAGCAGACTGTGTGTATCTCCACAAACCCACTGATCACTTAAAGGGATAGTTCAACATTTTGGCAAATTGTCCCATTGCCATAATCCCTATAGTTTTAGAGCAGAACGGAGCAGAGACGCGAGCTGCTGATGATGATTGATGAGGGAAACCAAGAAATCCCATTAGCCTCTGTAGCATAGCTCTGAGCAGCTCGCGGCTCTGCTCCGCTGTTCAAAAAATAGCTTGCACTGACAAATAAAGGTAACGAACCTACTGCTATGACTATAGGGATTAGGCAATGGGCCAATTTGCCAAAATGTTGAACTATTCCTTAAGGATTAAAAAAAAAACCTGACAGTGGAGGACCTGGCCTGAGCTGTTTCCAGCCTGGAAGACTGGTCTGTGACAGCACTCAGTGCAGCTGTGACAAGCGCTGGAAAAACAGGAAAGATGGAGGAGATTAAACCCCGTGACAGATCTGGCAGTCTGCTGATGACGGCTCACTATCTGAGGAGAAAGGAAAACTTCCTTCTGGTGACTCAGTGTCACAAAAATGAAGGGGCTCACAGACAGATGGGTGACAAATTGAAGGGAAAACACCAACATTAAGCATCCTGGTAAAGTGCAGGGTCACCAGGAGCTGTCAGAACCGCTTGATTGCTTTTTGTAAGAGCTTCCCCAGGTTTCTGGACTCTACTGAAGGAATGAGCCACCAATCACTGACTGATAACTGATGCTCTTATGGCAGCAGAGAGTGCTGTTAATCTCATGCAGGTGTTCCACTGGATGAATGCCACAGCGTATGACTGGGGTCTGATGTCACTAACAGCACAAACCTAAAGATCCTGTATTTTGTTGTCTATCAGATCTATGACTTATCTTTACAAAAATGCATCACCAAATCCAGTTCTTGAATTTGACAGCATTAACACATGTGATGCACCGGTCATGGAGAGATTTTACTAATTAAAACTGTGTGATTCCATTTCGATACGAAAAAATGTAGCAGATACAAGTCCGATACATATTTTCCATGCAGTTACAGTACAACGTGCAGCTGTTAAATCTCCCTGAAGCCTTTTCATTTATTGGGGATTTCTTATGGTAAGCTCGAGCAGACAACAGAGCAGCAATGCTCTGCAGCTCCACAAAACTCAAACTTCTGACCTGCAGCACCTCCTCTGGGCTTGTAAAGAAATAAGTGGAACAGATGGGAATTTGTTAAGGCTGTCCCTTCAAAGCAGCCTTGACCTGAGACCTGACACTCTACCAGGTTTGTAACCTTTGATTCGCTCTGTTGAAAATTCATACACACATTCCCACATAACAGCTGCCCACAATAACCACAGTGTTTGACCGTTGGCCACTGAGCAGTTTAAATCTTGGTACAGGTTAATCTGTTCGCTGACACCATGACAGTACTGTTTAAGTAAAGGAAGAGTATTATTCATCTTCTTATCTACATCTTACATACAGAGTTTCACATCTGGGTTTAAGATTTAGACCTTTAATCAGTTTTCGTAGCAATTCTTTACACTTATTTGGAGAAATCTCCCACAGAATGAAAAAAAAAAAAAAAACCTCACCTCCAAGGTCACTCTGAGTGCAGCTGTGGTCTCCATTCAACCTCTTGAAGAGCGATCGCATCACCTTGGCACTGCCAAAGCGTTTGAAGCGAGCACGGACGTTTTCATGGTACCACTCCAACGTGCCGATCTTGAGGACCCTGTTAGTGGACATGGATGTAGGAATTTATATAAAGCCCAGATAAATCACAAGCAAAAGCATGATTTTCTATTTTAAAAGATTTAGTAAGATTGATTGATTGCTATTAGTGTGGTGTATCTTTATGTGAAATTAATATGTTCTATCTAGACAAAGGCTGAGTTCAGTGAAAGGGCTTTTCAGCACTCAGTCTCTGAGCAAACAATAGAGTAATGACTACATATGGTGCTGCTGGAATGAGCTGCATGTACAGTATTAAGTTATGTTGCTGCAGCACAGCCTGAGCACTGAAGGAGATCTTGGCTGTGTTTGTGTTGGAACAGCTGCTGCCATAATGTCCATCAAATGCTATGCTAGACACTGAATCTTTACCTGCTCACACTTGCTGGAAACATGATAACAACCAAATCAATAAAATGCCTAAGCATAGCCTATTTATAAAGTATTTGGCCACTTGCTTAACTTACATTTGAAAAAGTGCTCTTACACTCACACTTTTACACGTCAGCAGTTGCATAATTGTTTCCGTCTTTGATTTGATTTCTTACCAAGTATGAAAAACCTCTGTAGTACAACTTCAAAGCATAACTCCACTGATTCTTTGACCTGGACTGAACGCTTTGCTGTCATTTTTCATCAAACTAACCAACATCAACGTTCCATCAACAGCTTTAGAGCTTAAGTTGCAATGGTTGTGGATCCACAGAGCAGTATTCAGCCTTTGAGTTACACAATGATGTAGCCCTCCAATAAAATTTAGATAAACCTGTGAATATCCCATTTTGCACTGGCAGTAGCTAAATGGGATATTAGTTCACATGGTTACAGTTATTATTTGTAACATTTAAACATGAAAATGTCACATACGCGTTCAGTTTTAACCAAATAGAGGATTGCAGTCATCAGATGACTGGATCTTATATTATTAAAAAAAACTGGAAAATATTAGACAGCTCAGCTCCCAGCTGTTGGAACTGTGTTGGGGAATCACTGATTTTTTAGAGTGCAACTGCTTTATTTGTTTACTGGGGTTAATCCCCTGGAAACACAGTCTCAGTTTCCAGCTAGACCAAGACGTCATGTGTTTGCTGAAAAGTGTCAGTGGTCCATTTGTTATGAAGAGGAGGACACACTTTTTGGGATAATTTGGCTGCTGGTAAAAACCTCCTGAACATCTGGTTCATAAGTTATCAGTGAAACTATCAAAACAACGATTAGGCTACCAGTAATCTCAGTTCCTGGCATTGAAAACATTTCCCTTTTTGAAAACATTTGATGTGGAACTGCATTACCATATTTTAAACACAGTGGATGGGGATTTTTGTTGTTTTTGTTGAATCCAATAAATGAATGATGCTTTAGTTCCAATGTAGAGTAGGCTACAACCAAGTATGCCATCCATAGACAAAGAGCTATACTGGCTTTGTATTGCTTGCTGCCATTTCAAGAGTCACGTGTACAGTAATGAAAAATTAGGCCAGCACCAAATAGCAGCTCCCTGTTGATCAAGCAACCATGCACTCAAATGTGTATGTAGAAACAATATTGTCTGAGTTTTCATTTTCAGAGAAGCACACGCTAGTGGTGCAACAGATTATTTTCATGGGATGTTTTCCTTTGCTTTCAGCAACAGTTCAGACAGTAGTTTAAATAACTACAGACTTCAACAAGTCTTTAATGTGTTATTTCCCACCTTGCCATGCGGCAGGGATCACACACCCAGCCATGCTCCTTCTTGTTGTAGCGGCTGCAGGATTTGCAGATGTACAACTGACAGTCCAGACACTGACGCTTGCTGTTGACCAGGAACTTGAAGGGCTGGAGACAGCGAATACAGAGAGACTCAGTCACGCTGGTCTGGTTCCCCAACAGCTCTCTCTTGGTGTCTTCCTTCTCAATCTGGGTCTTCAGCTCCCTAGACAAGGTTGGAAAAAGGGAAGAGTGAAAGCACAGTTCAACAAGTGCATTATTCTTTATGTGTAGTCATCCTAGTCAGGACATGGCTTCAAACTAGCGGCCAGCAAACCAGCTAACAAAACATTGTAAAAGACCAAAAATCTGCCACCTTTAGTGCTTGTGGCAAATTTTGTTAACATCTGGTATAACCTAAATAGTAAAACACATCATGTCATTTAACTATTTAATTGCAGAAAGCACCGTCAAATCTGGTTTTAGGATATGTTTTCACACATTTACACACACATCTAAATATAAAGAAATAAATAAAAAAAAAGCATGAAAACACCTGAGCTACTACTGTATGTAGCCAATGTTGAGTTTGTAGTCCTGTGGTTCCATTGTCTATCATGCTTATCCACAATGCTCACTCACACATAGCTATGAGCAATTTAGAGGTCCTAGTAGTGTGCACTGTTTGAGTGGCATATTTCACTACTAGTACTACTACTACTACTACTACTACTACTACTACTATTATATCTGAATATTCAGGGTCACTACTCGTAATACTATTTCTTGCACTGGCGCACACACGCACACTTACA
>NW_028220614.1:0-2822 GCF_045865225.1 Trachurus japonicus | reverse complement strand
GCACTGATTGATTGACATGATGATGTCGCTCATGCACCTCCTAAAAGGGAATCGCTCTATTAATTAGGCTACTCAGCGTAGGCATTTCATAGCCATACATTGATGGATCCATGTGTCTTTGGATTATAAAACACAAAAAAAATCATTATTGGTTGCTAGATGACAGCCAAATTTGTGTCCCCATTGACCAGAATCCCTTTTTAATTGAATTTAAAACAAATAAAAATTGCAATTAACCTATTTTTTTTGTTAGTATACAGTAATAATATCCCTGCCTACTTTAACCAAAACAATACAAAAATCTGAAAAATATTATTACAATTATTTATGAAATAGCATATTATTTTACCATGCCCCCCAGTTTTGTTCAACCCCGTGACCCGTCGCCATATAGCCTACCACAAGCCTAATAAAAACGTCAGCCAGCTTTGCTAACTAAAGTTGGCGAGTTTTCTACGTTTTGTCTCAATGTTTCCCTGCACCTGTTCATTTCCATTTGTTGGCTTTGAAATGAACTGTGAGGATGGTTAACTCTTTAGTTCACTGAAGTGCCTCTGCACTGTAGAGCCTGAGAGCCTATGCTCCCTGGTGATTATCTGTGAAATCCATCCTCAGGTGTGAATCACTGGACATTAAGGGCCGGATTTACTAAAGGTTTGCGTGTATTAAAACGTGTGCAAACGTGAGTGCACGCGCAAATACACGTGGAACCTGATCTACTAACCGGACGCACCGAGGATTGCGTCCCTCACACGGGCAGAATAGCACGTGCGATCCATTTAGCGTGTTTGCCTTGATGAATATGTAAATATGGGCGTTTCAGCCAGAACGTGCAAAATACTGGGAGGAGTAGATGCAAATAGATTTATTTAGCACACGCAATGTGATTTACCAAACCAGGAAGAGATTGCGGTGGCTGTTTTTGCGTCTTTATTCACCACGTCTGAAAACCATGTACTAACTGATACAACTTTGCCAAAACGTATGCGTTTATTGATTTGATACCTGTCAGAGCCCCGTGATCTTACATCTCTGCATTTCCTCACGTCTGGGTCATTCTGTAACAGTTTTTCAGCCGTGTTCAAAGTCTTTTACGCGCCGTTACGCACGGGGCACGTCTGTCCTGCAGTGCGCTCCTCTCCTCTCCTCTCCTCTGCTTTCCTCTCCTCTCACCTGGCTGCTCAGCTCCGACTCTCGGTCCGGTCCCGGACTGAGACACGTCACCACTGCCTTCACCCGTCTTTAATCCCTCTGGTCTGTGGTCAGAGCGTTTAGATCCATGTGTCCCACCTGAGCTCTCTATTAATCCACTGGATCATGGGCGGCACACACACACACACACACACAACACACATATTACAGGTGTGTGATTGTCGCTGCAGCTGCTGCCTGTTCGTCACTATATGACGAGTTGGGCCCTGTAGCGATTTGTGTTTATTTATCTAAACAGAGCGCGAGAGAGATGAACACACATGCTGTCACTGTATGCATCGGATCAAATGTCATTCTGTCCCTTCGTCCGTCCAGCTCTCTGTCCACTCTCTCCATGGCGGGAAACGATTACACGCGCAAAACCCTCATTTACATATTGCGGTTTGCACGTGTTTTCATTTAGCGGGTTACTCTTAGTAGATCACCTGTTTTGCGTGCACTAACCAAACTCGCAATATTATAGCGGACGCAAACAATATAGTGTCCGCTATCTGAGATCTTAGTAAATCCGGCCCTATATGTGTAGATAAGGACAGATCTATGGGTGTGAGACTATAAAGGTCATTTCATACCTTTTCTGTTGTAATTTAGTTTCTCCTCATCGACATGGCTTTGGTGTTTTTGATGACGACTGGTAGCCTACAATAGGTGCGTTTCCATTACCCCTTGAAATGCGCAAAACCTAAATATCGAAATTAAAAACTGGTAATGGGAAACACCTACATTTCGAAAAAACTCTCAAATATTGCAAAAAAGTTTTTACGCTCTCATGAGGTGGTTTTTGAGACGTATCGATACAAACTTGTATCGCAAAAGTGTAATGGAAACACTTTTTTCGCTTTTCTACACGTCACCGGCGTCACCGGAGTTGTGTGTGTCCACGCTGTGTTGGTTTACCTAACTTGAGGGGACAAATGAACCACATGTTTATTGTCATGCATTGCTGACCTGGGCATTGTTTCTCAATAAATTAGAAAAACCTTTCCTATCGTTCCCCTTTTCCCTGCATGGTTGAAGGAGACTGGCTCGCATCCACACTCCACACTCCCTCCTGCGCCGAAATGTCACCTTAAGTCACATAAACCAGTACGGGTGTGTGGACACAACCACCTACTGTATATTGTTGTCAGCGCGACAGTGCCTCATCACCGCTGGTGTTAAAAGGCTCCGTTCTTTCTGCAGTCAGGTTAAAGCGCACATCCGCCGTGTTGGTAAACAAATAATCCCTCTCAACGGAGGAAACCGTGCTGAGCAGCTTGGGTTGGAGGTGGTGTGAGTGCGGGCCAACGGGGGAGAGGGGAGGGGGCATTAGAGCTTCAGCACGGTACAACTGGCCCGTGTGAGTGCGTCCTTACTTGTGGCCGCTGCAGCGCCACACAGGCTTTGCCTTTCAGCAATCAAGCGCTGTTTTCGTCTTTGTTAAAAACTATAACAGCAACAGCTGTCGGCAGCTGAGATCGCTGTGCCGTCACCATAGAAACGCAAGACGCATTAAGGCTCATTCGCAAAATACCTTTCAATGGAAACACCCGCAAAAGGCAATTGCACTTTTTCGAAGTTTCAGAAATATCGCTTTTATTTTGCGAAAATCTGTAATGGAAACGCAGCTA
>NW_028220613.1:0-8370 GCF_045865225.1 Trachurus japonicus | reverse complement strand
TGTCGTGTTATTAAATAACTACGTGAGTCCAGCTGTAAGTATAGCGTGAATGTTTATTTACCTAACTCCCGTACACCTGCCCGTCTCCCTGGCTACCTGTTCCCTAGGCTACGGTGCACCGGTGACGTCATCACTATGAACTGACATAGTTCTAAATGTACAGTTACACCACATCTCCCCTTTCTAGAATCAATGGGTAGACCGCCATTGATTCAGCAGGACCTTAGGGGGTTATTCTGCCCCTGTGGCTGGAAGGTCTGCTCCTATCTGAGTCATTCACACTCACAACAGACACACAGCCATTAACCTTAGCTTGTAACAATAAATTACAAATACAATAAAAATTCTGTCTGTCCTCACTCTAAACTGACATTTACATTCAAATCAAACACATTTTTTTTCTCTTTTTTTTTTTTTAAATATCTCTCAGTCTTGTTAAAGTCTGTGATGAGAAAAATTTAAAAGCCGAACCGGGTCGGTCTTATCACAGCTCTCCCAGACCTGGTTCTGAGAGTAGGAGTAGATGGTGCTTCTGGAACGTTCTGCTGCAATGGTGCTGCTGCAGGTTGTTCTCTTGAAGGTCGGTCTGGAACACCTCCTCTGCTCAGGTGCTCAGCTGCATCACTGCTGCTCTGCTCCGGTGAGGGCTGCATGGTGATGAGATGACGACGGTTTCGCCTGATGATCCCGTGAGGTCCCTCCACCAGATATGAGCGGGGCGTGGTGTGGCTTCCGATGACAGCTCCAGCTGCTCTTTGGTCTGTGACCCACACGTTCTGCCCAGCAGTGAGTCTGTTGAGGTTCCGTGCACGGTGTCGCAGATTGTAGCGTTGTGCATCTTTCATCTTCCTCTCCTTTTCCTTCAGCAGTACAGTGTCTCCATCAGGAAGAGCAGGATCTAACAAAGCAGGAAGAATAGGCACAGTGGTACGAAGCCTCCTCCCCATGAGAAGTTGAGCTGGACTGTATCCATTTTGAAGTGGGGTTGCCCTGTATGAAAGCAGAGCAAGGTAGGGGTCATCTGACTTCTTTAGGAGCCCTTTCACTGTCTGTACTGCACGTTCAGCTTCAGCATTTCCCTGGGGGTATTTTGGGCTGCTGGTCACATGATGAAACCCATAGGACTCTGCAAACTCTGCAAAGGCTGCTCCTGAGAACTGTGGCCCGTTATCAGTGACTAGGGTCTCACAGATCCCGTGACGTGCAAAAATTGACTTCAGGTGGTGGATTACATCATTAGACCTTGTGGGGGTTAGCAGGGCGATCTCCACATATCTTGACGCGTAGTCCACCACTAGCAGGTAGGTCTTGCTCCCTAGCATGAACAAATCTGCTCCACATTTCTGCCATGGCCGGCCTGGGTACGGTGTTGGCATCAGCGGCTCCCTGTGGTTCTGTCTCTCCTGGCAACATGCTCTGCAGTTAAGAACCAACTCGTTCAGCTGCTGGCTCAGCCCTGGCCACCATACTGACTGTTGCGCCCTCTCTCTACACTTGACCACGCCCTGATGACCTTCGTGCAGCTTGACGAGGATGTCATTTCTCATTGTTGAGGGAATTACAAGTCTTTGTCCTTTAAGTAGGAGACCATCCTGGACTGTGAGAAGAGCACGTTCACTCCAGTACAGCTTGAGTGCAGGTTCGTTGGTGCCATGGGCTGGCCATCCTTCTGCACACAGCTGCATCACACGTGCACACACACTGTCCCTCTGCAGCTGCTCTTTCAGCTCTTCCAGGTAGGCAGTGCTCGCAGGTAGGTTTTCCATTACCATGTCAACATAGATGTTAGTGTCTTCAAACAGCTCTTTGTCAGCCGGTGTTTCTCCTCTCTTGACTGGCGCTCGTGACAGTGTATCTGCTGTCCACAGACATTTCCCTGCCACATGAGAAATGGAGTAGGAGTAGCGCATCAGACGCATTCTGAAGCGTTGGATCCGAGGAGGTAGAGCATCCAGTGCTTGAGACCCCAGGAGACTCAAGAGAGGCTTGTGATCCGTCTCCAGCTGGAAGTGTTTCCCAATCAGGAAGTTGCGGAACCTCTCACAGGCCCAGGTCAGTCCCAATGCCTCCTTTTCCACTTGTGCGTATCTCTGCTCAGTTGGTGTGAGAGACCGCGACATGTAGGCTATTGGCCTCCACTCCTCATCCCATTTTTGGAGTAACACTCCTCCTAGCCCGTATGACGACGCGTCCGCTGAGACCTTGCATTCTCTGTTGGGGTCGTACATGGCTAGCACAGGTGGTGACGTCAGTGCATCCTTCAGATCTTGGAAAGCTTTGGCCTGCTCAACGCCCACATCCAGCAGTTCTTTTTCGACAGGAGATCACGCAGAGGTTTGTCTCTCTCAGCCAGCTGTGGGATAAACTTGCCCAGCTGGTTTACCATCCCGAGAAAAGATCTTACTTCACTCACTGTCGTCGGCTCCTGCATCCTCTTCACAGCCTCTGTCTTGCCTGGGTCTGGGCTGATGCCACTGGCGGAGACCACATGACCTAGGAAGCTCACCTCTGACTTTGACAGGTCACATTTGTCACTGTTTAGGGTGATGCCTGCCTTTTGGATCTTCTCCAGCGCAGCATGCAGGCGAGCGTCATGCTCCTCTTGTGTACGACCCCAGACCAGCACATCATCTATGTGGCACACCACGCCCTCAAGCCCTTCTGTGACCTCTGTCACCATTCTGTTCTGAAAGTGTTCAGGAGCTGATGCTATGCCGAAGGGAAGCCGCTTGAAGTAAAAGCGCCCAAAGGGTGTGATGAAAGTTGTCAGTTTCGCTGAATTTTCTGTCAGGGAATTTGCCAGAACCCCATATTTGCATCCAGCTTACTAAAAATTCTGGCTCCAGCCAGCATTCCAAGTGTTTCCTCCACTGATGGCAGGATAAACTTCTCTCGACACACTGACTCGTTCAGTTTGGTGAGATCAACACATATACGCACAGCACCTGTCTTCTTGGGCACCACCACAATGCCAGCACACCAGTCTGTCGGCTCCTCGACTCTGCATATCACCCCGAGGTCTTCCATGCGGGACAGTTCCTGCTTGACTTTGTCCATCAGTGGCAATGGGATCCTCCTTGGTGTTTTGAGTGAGAACGGTTGAGCCCCTGGTTTCAGCTTTATGGCATATGGCTGGCGCAATTCTCCAAGTCCACTGCACAGTTTTGGGTAAGTTTGCTTTAATGTCTCCATTGTGACACTGTCTAGGCGTGTAACCAGCCCCAGCCTACAGCTCACGGATCTTCCCAGCAAGGCAGTGTGCAGATGGCGAACAACATATAAATCCTCCATCTCTGCTTTCTCACCTCTCCTCAGCAGCAGCCTGGCGACGCCGACAACATCAAGTGGACTCCTCCCAGGTCCCAGGAGTGGCTTTGTTGATTTTCGGAGCATTGGTGGATTGTTCTTATATATCTCCAGGAATACAGTGTGTGGCAGGACTGTGACGTCGGCACCTGTGTCGATTTTGAATGTCACTTTGCTGTCATGGATGTCTATATTGACCATCCAGGGATCACCATCTGTTGTGATGCTGCCAAGGAAGATAGCATCCTCTTCCTCTTCTTCAACCTCATGCACAGATTTTGGTGCCCTGCACACACGACTGTAATGTCCCTTTCTGCCACATGCATGACATTTAACTTCTTTTGCAGGACAATCTCTTGGTGGATGTGATGAAGAACTGCCACATTTTTGACACTGCGACTGTGAAGATGATTTTCCTTTGCTGTACTGGGCATTGTGTGGCTTATTAGCATGCTGAGGTTTGTTTTTAGCATTCTTGCTGTGCACTCTGACTCTATCCACAGATTTAGCATCACTTGCCTGTGCTCTGGTGTCACCTCGCAGAGAAGCTTGCTGCTTTTTCACCTCCTCGCTTTGACGCGTCATCCTGACAGCTTTGTCCAAGGTGAGTTCTGCGTCCAGCTGCATGCGTTCAGACAGCCCCTTGTCCAACAGTCCAACGACGAGTCTGTCTCTGATTAGCTCGTCATGTAGCACCCCATAGTTGCAGTGTTCTGCTAGCGCATATAATGCAGTGACGAACGAATCCACTGGCTCTCCTTCTCTTTGTTTGCGCATGTTGAATTTAGCACGTTCGTAGATTACATTTTTCTTGACCACGAAGAAACTTTGAAATCCATCACGTACCCCCTTGTAAGTGTGTCTTTCAGGTAGAGTAAGCCCACGTAGGATGTCATCCGCCTCGTCCCCCATGCAGTATATCAGTGTGTTGACTTGATTCTCGTCGGAGCTTACGTTCAGATTGCTTGCCAGGCGAAATCTTTCAAACCTCCGGATCCATTTGTCCCACTCTTGCGGCTTTGAAAAGTCGAAGGACTCCGGTGGCTGGATATTAAACGTAGCGCACGGCCCCCCGGCGACTCTCTGTGCTGCCGTTGAAGCTGCCGTTGCTGCTGCCGTTAGCTCCCTGCTGCTACCGTTAGCGTCTCCTCCGTGGCTCATCCTGTCCTCCACTTTCTTTCCGTTGCAGGTGTAAACGAAACGATCCTCTTTTTTTTTTTTTTCTTTCGTCGGGCTTCTTCTCTCCACGCCAACTACAGGACTTCTGACACCATGTCGTGTTATTAAATAACTACGTGAGTCCAGCTGTAAGTATAGCGTGAATGTTTATTTACCTAACTCCCGTACACCTGCCCGTCTCCCTGGCTACCTGTTCCCTAGGCTACGGTGCACCGGTGACGTCATCACTATGAACTGACATAGTTCTAAATGTACAGTTACGGGTGGTCCAATGAAATATACATTCTGTAGGTTGTCGTTTTTTTCCAGTAAATGTAATTAGCCTCTGTCGATTTGCCCTGTTAATTTATGACTACGTAAGATTGTAAAAATTAACTTTTAATATTGAGAGTCATCTTAACTGATTTAAATTCAGAAAGTATTTATTATTGAAGAAGACTCTATACTGTAATGCCTGTCCCGCTAATGCATTTATGCGCTTCAGACAAGAATAATAAATAATAAATTCCCACTTCATATTAGTCCAGAGGAGTTCCACTAAGCAACACTTGACACAAATGGGTCCTGACCCAAAACCTGAAAATCAATAGTTTTAAAAGTAATAGTTCATCCCAACATAGTGGTGTGTCGTCGTCTGCTCACCTTCGCTCTCACATTCGATCCCCCAGGAGAATAATTTGAGTGCTTTGTAGCGAGAGGTCCACTGTTCACCTCACTCTCTCCTCGTCAGTGGTTCTCTGCAGCAGCGGCAGTGCTTTCCTTCAAAGTGCTCATCTCACGCTGCGCTGGTAAATCCGATGCCCCCCCCTTTTATGTTATTTTGAAAATGACGTTCGCATTCACAGCAACTGCCAAAGAGAGATGAAACTAAGATGCGAGCGTGTTTGCTTTTTGCCTACTCCAGTGGCGGCCAGTTCATCCGAACCACTTAAGTTGAGACTGATGTGACTCTACTGCTGATGATGAATGAACTGCGATGAGATTTGGTGCTGATGCTCCGACTTTTTCCGCAGCAGCACCAGGAGGTTAACTTTAATGTTTTTTTTGTTTTGTTTTGTTTTTTTGAGTAAATGATAGATCTTCATCCACTCTGGTTTTTGGACCGACTTGAGGCTCTTAGTTTTGTTAGAAACATCACTGGAAACCCACTAAGAGATAATGACTGATTTTATCTAAAAATATCCACTCAAGCAATCCACTTTTTTTTTTTGCACACATATCACACTTCAGTACACATTGAAGCCAGCTAAGCAGAAATTTCTCCAGTCTGGAGAACACCTGTTGTGCACCTGTAACAACATGGGGGTTCAGCTCTGTGCTCAGGAGCCCCCTCAGCAGTCATAACGGAGATCACATTAATTACATCCATATCCAAGTTATTAGTCAGCCTTCCTACCTCCAGGCAAAGCTGCAATTTCAAAGTGTCAATCTAAAGAAACAGCATCAATCCAAGTGAGATGGTGGTGCTAATTAGTATTAGTAATGGAGAGGGAGCTGCCTGTTTGAGTCCTGTGCTGTGTTGCACAAAAATCTCACAACTGGCACAGATATTATGGCCTGTTCAGAGAGCGATCTTCATGCCACTGGAGGCTGATTGTGCACATTTTCTGGGGCTGAGTGCGATGCTCCAGAGAATATAAAGTAAAAGAATCTCATTCACAAGAATCCTCCAGACAACAGCCTTTAGTATGCGGCGTGCATTAATGCGTCGTCTCTGCTGCAGTGTCGCTCTCTTTCCAACCCAAGAAAACATTAAAGCACACTGACTTTTACTGACATGAATAATGTACAATGTTTGTCTTTAAGATGTTCTCATCAGGCATCCGCGTCTGTATTCGAAGTCATATGAAGAGCCAAGGCCAAGTGGTACGAGAATCTACAGCAGTGAGGAGACTTAAATCTGACTCACAACATACTGGAGTCTACAGTAAGTTAATGTAGTTTTCACTCCTATAATAACAGGTTGCTAAATCATTACAGTTAGTTGCACAGGAAAGAGCAATCTTTGTTAATAGCAATTTGATGGCTTCTCAAAGCAACACAAAGAGACGGCAAACAAGAGGGTAAATGATCTGTGTCTTAATTGCAGGTGCATTAGTTCAAAAATGATTGGTTAATCATTCAAAAGACGGAAAAAACCCAACAGTCTCTGCTACCATGGCAACAAACACCAAAGATAGATAAACTGCACCTATCCACCTTTTTCCAAACATCTTCTGGTGGAATTGACTGTTTGCGTTTCCATGGTTTCAAGTCGTGGTAAACGCATCAATCTTTTTTTTTTCCATTGAAAATCTGTAAAACGCATGGATCATCACACCGGCTTTTAAAAATGGATATCACACAAATGACATCCATTGATCCATGCGTTTACCACAACTATGACAACGACTGAAACCATGGAAACTAAACATACAATTCCACCGGAAGTGCAAAACCGGCTTACGGTTTTGACGTTCGGAAACTCGTGGATAGAGTGGCGAATATCCTCTCAGTCGTTATGCCTTGGATTACACAAATGTTGTTTATTGGCTTAAATGATATTTAAAACTAAAACTCTCCACATGCCTCGACTTATAATGATTTCCCCCTCTTTCTATGCTCTTATCCTGCCCTTGGAAAAAGGCAGTGAAGTGAAGCAGAGAGATCGCCATGTCTGTTGCAGAGAGCAGGTGGTGACGTGTATCATTTGCGTCGACAGCAGCGAAGAGCTGTAGTTCACAAAGCGGGCTCACACAAAATTCTTTGCGCTAAATTGTAGTCTTCTTTGTGTAAAAAAATGTCTTTAAATATCACAAACAACATACAGTATGTGAAATCCATAGCACAATTCAAATGTGACCAGAAAATAATTTTTATAACTTGCTGTTGCACTGGGTGACATGTCTCTACACACTGTGTTGCTGCCATAACTCAAACATATAATCAACAGCTGATAATGGTCCCCATATGTATCATTTACTAATATTGTAAATCATTTAGTAAATATTTTCATTTTTACAGTATAATTTCTCTTGTATTGTGTATCTGTATCTTTTATGATGATTTATATTTTATTGCTCTGTATAAATCACTTTGAAATGTGTTATATAAATAAAGCTGCCTTGTCTTAACATGTGATAAAAACTAAAGCACAAAGCTTTTTTTCCTATTATTTAGCCTTCTCTTGGTAAAGTGAAGCTATAGGTAGTACATTAATCAGTTCATTCTTTCACTAGGCACGCAACTTCCCTCCACTCCAGCGTGTGTTTTGCTTATCGTCACTTCACTTGGATGTTCACTTGGCTTTGCTTCACTGTGCAGAATGATGTATGCTCAGGGTCTGACGCGAACAGAAGGAGGCTGCTTTCACATTCATGTGGTATAGGAGCAGACCCCCCCCCCACCACCACCACCACCTCCTGTTTGCACTTTCCTTAAATCTGACTTTAAGACACGTACACATGACCATGATGGGATGGGAACCGGTTCGGAAGCGACTCATGCTTCAGTTTGCAGCTTACACAAGCGTGAGAAGGAAACTTTAAACCCCCAGTGCATATAGTGTATGCTACACAGACTCCTGTGGAGGAGGAGGAGACGACATCTTTGCATCCAGGAGTTTAAACTTTTGAAAGGAACAAAATGTTCCAACAAACTAATTGAACTTTTTTTTTCCTGTAGTAGTACATATCAGACTCCAAGTGTGTCAGAAACACTTTACTCATCCCCTTAGGGAACTCGTTTTGTTACAGTGCTCCACTCGCAAAAAGTACACGAAATCAAAATAAATGAAAGTAGAATAATAATATAACCCTGTGAGAAGGTTAAATGTCCCATACTTTCCAATGACAGGATTTCTCCAGCAGGTTTATGTGTTTTGTGCAATGTATCAACATTACATGT
>NW_028220612.1:2500-18931 GCF_045865225.1 Trachurus japonicus | reverse complement strand
TTACAACCAGCATCAATTGAATAGCTGTAGGATAAAAGATGCATGTCATTAATTGTTTGATCACAGATTTGTCAGTCCAATATCAATAAACGGCACTCGAGCTTAGACACGGCAGTGGTCACCATAGCAACACAGTGTTTTTTAAAGGCAAACACTGTGTTTTTGTTATTCATTTTTATCCCTCCTTGTGGAAATAAGAAGGTTGTAAACTTTAACAGCTATTTGTGATGGCACCCTAGGCTAAGCAAGTAATAATTATGGCTTTTTGGATGTTGTTTCTGATTTCAACAAAACAAACTTCTGACTGAATGGCTCCTTTTCCTTTTTTCAAGACGACTGTCAATAGGACTCTGACCAAGGATGAAAATGGGAGAGTCAAGGAAAAAATGGAGTCGTGCAGTACCTACAAAGTTTCGGCCCGCTGTGCTTTAGACAAAGCTCCCTGGAGCGACTGGAGCGCGGAACAGACAGCTCAGACTGGACTAAATGGTAAGAACCAGGAAGTGAATGGGGTGATTATAGACCTTTTCAGAGAGTATAAACAACATTATCTACTTTTGAGTTTGACCAACCCCACAGTTTTCTTAAGGAAATCTAACTAACACTGAGATACTGGCATTGGGATCCTAACAACAAGAACAACAAAAAAAACCCTCACTGATATTATTTTAAAGAGGAGGGACACAACAAGCATATATTGTATGTATTTTCAAATGTTGCTTCGATTGTTGCACATTGTTACAGACAATCAACTAAAACCCACGATTGGTTTTGCCCTAGATGTATATACAGTATGCATAAAACAAAATTCAAGAAAAATTGAAATTCAGGAACATTATTACTGGTTCTGAGAGTATAAAGATTTGAAAAGCAGGAATAGGATAGTGGATGCAGCGGTGGAGAGAGACTTTTAAAAGCTGCTCTGACACACATTCACTGGAAAGATCTTAAAGCAGAAGTAAGCGATATATTTGTGTTAATATAAGTCTTAAATAGTTATATCTTCCAACAGCAATCACTTACATAGAGTGTTTGGACCGAAACACGGGTCTGTCAGTCACTCTGCTCTGCTCTGAGCCGAGGAGAAAACATTTATCGTATCCTACAGTTTTTATCCAATGAGGAGAGAGAACGGCATGCAGGGCTGTGTGTGCAGCCAAGGGACGCCGTGAATGTGGTGACGTAGGGACGAGGACTGTTATGGTGCGTTCAAGGCAACTCGTAACTCGTGTTTTTCCGACCTGTGAAGTCGTACCAGTTCGATCTGGTACGAGTTCACGGGTCGGAAGTTACGAGTGGCCGTTATAGTGACTTTCACCGGTAAAACAGGTCGGAAAAACACGAGTGGGTTGCCTGGAACGCTACAAAGTCGTAAGTTGTGACTTGAAGTTGTAATTTACGGTTTCAAAAGCCTGCCTGGAACGCAGCATTAGCCAAAACGACCGGATCGCTTACTTCTGCTTTAAGATTAATGGTTTGTTCCAGATAATTCTTGTAAACAATTAGTGGTTCACGAGTAGGGAGGTACTTTCCTCGGAAGGATAACAGAATCCAAAACAAAAGCAGTGACTACTGGTAATGACATACAGTAATTGCTGAGCAGCGGGTGCCATAGTTATTATTAAAAGTTGTTTTGGTTTTTGTTCCAGGAAAGAACAGGTCATGTTCTGTTATTTTTGTCCAGTTGTTTCTGTATTTGTATTCCAGTCAGTAACTATTTTGAACATACTTTAACAGAGACTGGCGTCAAGCTACAGCTGTGGAGAAAAGTGTCCAAACCACAGAGCAATGGAATCAGAAAAGTTCATGCAATGTGGACGGTAAGGAAGACACTAAATGCTGCTTTTACATATTTTTGAAATTCACTTCCTTCATTTCCTAAGAGACATGGTTGCTGCATGATATTTCCTGACCTGAAGTGCTTCAAACTGTCTACACAGGGGCTTCCTGCAACATGCCCAGGCACATTCACCTACACTATTAAACAGACTGCCTACGAAGAAAACGAGACTGAAGTCGACACTTCTTGCAACAGTTCAACCTGTGATGTGCACATGGGCCAACAGGCACATCAACTAAATCTCACAGTTTTCCGTAATGGCACCCAGCTGGCCGAGGAGTCTGTTTATGTTCCAGCCATCGCAGAGAGTGAGTTGTAATGCTATTGATTTTGTTTTTTTGTTTCATGACTAACACTTTATTGATCATTTTGATTCATCTTAATGCATGTTAGTGGTCCATTATCAAACAGTTTTCATCTTCTCACTTGGCAGGCCTCCCTCAAGTCTCTGAAGTCGAGACTTCAACCACAGGAGGTGTTATTCTGGTCAGCTGGCAGCCTCCTGTTGAACCTGTCAGAAGTTACATGATCGACTGGACCCACAATGGACATGAATATTACTGGATGGAGACTGAGTACACTAACATGACACTGTTTGGTAGGTTGGACAGCACAAATGAAAGAGTAAATGAGTGTCAGATAGAGAGATGGATGTTGAGATAAATACTTAATGAGTCATAGGGTGAAAACATGGAAAGAGTGAGTGACTCATCAAACCCATCACTAATTTGTCTGGGCAAACAATGGATGCAGCGGTGGAGAGAGACTTTTAAAAGCTGCTCTGATGCACATTCACTGGAAAGATCTTAAGATTAACAGTTGAGTGTTTGAAAACTATGGCTCACATCCACCCATCTATCAATCATATAGCACTTTTCATACAATACATAGATACAATACCAAATAATACAATAAAATAGATTTAAAAATCTATAGTAACATATGCACCCCCCCCCCCCCCAAAAAAAACAAACAAACAAAAAAAACAAAACATAAAACAGTTGATACTAATTGATGAATTAATAAAAGATGATTCATCCATTTTCTGCTCAGCCTGTACTAGGGTCATGGGTGAGCTGGAGCCTATCTCAGCTTACTTCGGGTGAGAGGCGGGGTAATAAAAGATGAAATTAAATAAATTACAATAATAAAATAACAGAATAAGATTTAAAATACAATTAGTAAAGAACAGATAAAAATGAATTAAAAAATAAAATTACGATAAAATAAGTGACTAATGACCAAAATCACACAAACAACATACAATTATGAATACCAGCACCTTTTCAGATTAATTTATTCAACCAAGTTGACATGTGTGACACCTTTTCACATTTCAGATGTCAGATGGTCTTATGTAACAACAGTCAGTAACAGTTTGAGACTAAAACACACTTGCGACTGTGTTAGGTCACATTTGGACACTTCAGTGTCACAAGCGAGGTGCGGCATGCTAACACGCTCACGCTTATGGTTCTCACATTCCAGTCATGTTTCTACCAGTGCCTGTATTTGCCCGGTTTGCCTGCCTTTACTTGAGACTCTTCCCCTGCCAACAGTGACTCAGCAAATGCCCGTAGGTCTAGAGTTTTCTCAACACATGATGGTTGAGATGGTTTGTAATGTTTGCCCTGCTCACCGGCGTACAGTAACTGGGGAGTTGGAGGTTGTCTGTACAAAATTTCATGACATCTTCTTCAACCGTTTTTAAAACATGTCAGATTGGAGCAAAACTGTAAACCGACTGACCATCTGATAGCTTGGCTAAAAAGCTGAGCAGGGCCATTAGTGGAGGGAGAATTAAGTTTCAAGTTTCAAGTTTATTTCATTTACACAGCACCTTAAAAGCAAATAGTCTTTGCACCAAAGTGCCTCACAAACAAACATGAGGTACCAACTAGATCAATGCCTGAAAATCACTTGCCTACACCTTGTAATTGACGTTCAGATCTCCCCCTTTCTTTGCAGGCCTGCTGGATAAGAAGTCATACAATATCACGGTAACGCCCCTCTTCGATGACAGGACAGGTCATGGCACAGACGCCCTGCCAGTCTGTGCCACACTAGGAGGTATTTCATTACTCTTAGGGTTTTTTTATGACTCTCAAAAAAAACCGCACTAAAAAACAAAAACAACAGTTTAACCTAAAAACATGGTCTTCACAGATCCCGGAAATATCACTTTTGACAGTGTTCATCCTTATGACACATCTGCCTATGTAAGCTGGAGTATCAAGTCCCAGGAGGAATGCAGTGAATCTGTTAACAACTTCACAATCTTCTACCGGACACAGAAAGGGCCAACGTTCAGTAAGTCCACCACACTCTCTGATGAATATTGCCCATGGATTGAAGTAATATATTTCCTTTAACATTGTTATGTTTCTGTGATTTTATTGTAGACATTACTGTTGGCAGCACAAAACGTGACGTATCTTTAAAAGATCTGGATCCAGAAACCCAGTACACCATCTACATCAAGGGCACAGCTCATAATGGAACCACCCAAAGCAACGAGAGGCTCTTTAAAACTAAAAGATTTGGTAAGTAGGAGCTGATATGCTGAGTAAAAGTAAAAAAACAAAACAAAAAAAGAAGTAATATGTGCACAGCTGCAGCCCTCATCGGTTATATATATTTGGCTGACGGGCAGCAGGGCTTCAACATGAGCAAGTTGTTGTTAATGTTAATAAACAAGGAAAATGTTAAAATCTGACCATGTCCTTGAACAAGAGTACTATTCTGTTCTGGTAGAGAGGCTTGCAGATGTGGCCTTTGGATCATTGCACAATCACCTAAACTCTGCACCCCAGAGTTAGATTAAAACCTCCATCTGTGTTTCTTCTGCGAATGATCATGATACGATTACTGACCCATGTCTGATGCTGCGCCAAGGCTCAAGTGTTAATGTTACCACCACCCAGACGTATCTGCCAGGAGTGGCTTATTATGATCTTTGGGGAGGATTGATAGCTTGGTTCTACACATTGAACATCTCCTAAGTATTAATGTTTTTTTTGGTGAATTTCCATGAACAGGTATGAACATGCCTGTTTGTTTTGTCAGAGTGAGAATCTCCAGTGGCATTTTTCTTCTGAAGTGAATCACATTTTTGAGTAAGAGAGAAAATAACGCTCTGCTTCTCTTGAGTTGAGCTGCATTGGCATTACCGTATTCAGTCTGGTATGACCCAAGCTCCGGACATTAGTGTCAACACCTAAGACATGGAAGGCCACAAGGAAGGGAAGTTTTTTTTTTTTTGTCTCTACAGTAAAGAGACCCCTGGATGGCAGCACTCAACAACAGCTTGTTTGGGCTTGTAAAACAGTACGACGCCTCAAGTAAATTTGACTGAAGCCTGTTAATTTGTAAAATGACATGAGTCTGTTTAGTGGTTATAAAATTAATATATGAAGTTAACTGTCATTACTGGATCAGATGTAACATGTATCATTTACTTTATTGTCATGTTATGACTTGTATGATTAATCCCTCTCTAACAACAAGCTTAATCATATTATTACTCATACTACTCACCTACACTGCTATTACTACTCAAAGGGTAACTTGAGTGACGCATAACATGTTTGGATTGATGGCTCGTAGTTGTTGAAATGATCATGAATCATGGTTTCAGTCATTGTTGTTTTTTTGCAGAAATACCTTGCAAGCAATTCACAGAGTTTTGTGGAAGTGATTCATTTTCTGCGCGCACCAAACTGCTGCAACATGATCATAAATTCTTTTCTATGGCAGATCCGAGGCTCCTCACAGCGCTCAGCATCTCTGGAAGCATCGTTATAATTCTGGTGTTTTCTCTTGGATTATGCTGTGCTGTTCAGTAAGTTTCGATCTCTCTGTGTCTTCCATGATGCAATAAGGATTGATTTTGAATTAAAACACTGAATCAATAACCATAAAATCTTAAAACTGGTCTCTTACATCTAAATCTGCCCTGTAGGTGGAAGAAATTCAGGGAGAAGCCGGTTCCTAACCCAGGCCTGAGCTCTCTGGCGCTGTGGCCATCGTCAGATCATCAAAAGGTGAAATGGGAGGAATAAGTTGCCTTCATATTGCGGCAGCAGATGAAAAAAAAAATTAACCAAGTGATCCTTTATACAGCTGGTGGTCATGAAAAATCACAAAATTGTATGTGGTAGTATTTCTCCACAAAATCACAAGGCCACAGAGATTTTTAAAAAGAAAAAGTAAAGACACAGCTAAACATAGAAATCTTGGTGGTTTTGGACTTTTGTCTGAAAGAAGCCAGAGACATTCAATTGTGGGGAGGTCGAGTGGCGTCGAGTGGCGCAGCAGGTTAAGCAGGCGCCCAATGTATAAAGGCTACAGTCCCCCTTTCCTGCATGTCATTCCCCCTCTCTCTGCCTCCCCTTTTCCTGTCTCTCTCAACTGTTCTATCTAATTAAGGCATGAAAAGCCAAAAAATAAAACAAAAAACAACCATTGTGTGAAGGTCACAAAAAGGCAGCTGTTTAGCAGGAACGCCTAAGACTTCTCCACACTGCTACATGTAAGTTGGGCTAAACGTTTTCAGATTTAAAATGAAATACTGGATTCAACCCAAATACCTAACATTTTTGGACCACCTCGTTTTCAGAGGCATTTTAATGTTTTTCATGGATACTTCTTCCTCTAATATGCTTCAGTTAAAGAACAAAACAAAATGTGGAAATAATTTCACTGTCAAAAGTTGCTCTGGCCCCACCAGTATCATTTGTATTGTTACCTTCATCTGGTTGATTAATGACATCTGGTTCAATTTAATAATTTTCCCAATTAACCCCAATCACCAAACAGCAGTGCTTTATGTCTTATTGTTCTTCCTTTCTGTGTTTTTTTTTTCTTTCTGATCTGCCCCATCTAGGCGTTCAGTAATCCATCTGAAAGTTTATGTGACCCGATTTACACAGTGGAGCCTGAGGGAACGTCCATCTCTCCACCTGCTTCAGGCTGTAACCGAGCCACTGACCAGACTGAGGAATACACCGACCCAGCTGCTCTCGGACCAAACGTACAGGATGAGCAACCGGCTGAAGTTGAACTCCCAGAGACGGAGCACGTGGGTTCTGGAGAATCCACCGCGTTGCTGCTTCCTCCGGTTAACAACAACAGCTCACTCAATCCGTACCGCAGTCAGAGTTCAGTGGAAATTAAATCCCCCGAGAAAGTTAAACAATGTAAGCCCATCTCAGGGAAACAGCAGGAAAAAACAGCACCGATGACTGTGTATGTGACGCTGAACATGTTTGAACAAGGTCAGGGTAGGTGAGAGTAGCAGAAACATACAACAGGATACACGGACTATCAGCTCTGAATGAAGCTCAGCTGTGTTGTCCAAAGTGGAGTGAACCTAAATAAGAATAATTATATCTTATCTTATCATCTCATTCTCATCACCCAGATGTGTAAATAAATGTACATTTTGTCACTGTCTATGCCTTATTGATAGAAATGTGTTATGTTTATGTGTGTAGTAGTACAGTAGCAGCGTTAAGTCAAGCTGCTGCATGTACCTGATGTAAGAATATTTAGATGTGTATATGGCTGTGTATGTTAAGCACTACTACGTAATACGGACCAAATGTAACATTCAGCACTGTAAATAAAAGTTGTTTTTTTTACTCACACACACACACACACACAAGATAATGCAGCAGAGACTGAAATCATGTAATGTATAAGTTTGTGTTGTGCATGCAAATGTAAATAGGAAGAGTAATGTTAACATAATATTAGCTATGTATTATAAAGGTATTCTCTGTTCTTCCTCGTTTGTTATCACTGATACCCACACTTGTTAAAAAAAGAGTAAATATGTTTGAGACTATAAAGTTGTCACTCAATGTAGTTTTTTATTTTGCCACCTTCCAAAAATAAACAATTTTATTTTCCACAGAAACATTATGATATTAATGGTTAAATGGTTCATACTTTAAGAACCCAAGGACATTGCCATGAAGACATTTTGCTTGGCTCATATGGTCTAACAGGGAGTGAAGGTAGCTGCTTCCCCCTGCAGCCTAGAGGAGTAGATCACACACACGCACAAACACACACACGGATGGAAACATTAAAAGGGCTTAAAATCATGCATTAAAAAAACACACACACACAAAAACTATATATTTCTGTAACAGAAAAAAATTCAAATTTCTTTTTTTCATTTTCTTTTTACTAAATATATATATAGGCTATATACTATAACCAATATTGCAGTTCAGCTCTATAATCTGAAGGGATGGGCCTAAAAAAGATGCCACTGTATGGTTATAGTTTATATATATGTTACAGTCATTCATAACGATATAGTATAAAGTTATTATAGTTATAGTACAGGGGTCCTCAACAGGGGGTCTGTGGAGATGGGGGGTCGTTGAACTGTTGGTTGAGTAAAGTTGAAAAAAAAATGGTGTTGAAGTAAGCCAATGTAATTGTAACAACAGAGAGGGGCAGGTACTATAAGTTTTCTTCATCCTGCTCCTTTTCATTCATGGTGAAAATGTGTACATTATGTAAATATGTGCAACCATGTGAGAATGTATACCATGAATGAAATAAATTGAAATGAAATGAAAAACCTTGTGTGCATGATAATCATGCAATTGACAGACATAGTTGATATCAGCATTGGTATCAGTTCACAAGGTCTGCAAGGTCTGCAAGGTCTGCTTATATGCTCTGCTTTATATGGATATAAATGGCAGTCATGTCCACCCACTACTCACTGTACCTTGCACGTTTCAAATAAAAACATTAATACACATTTTCTTTTTATTAAAGCAGAAGTAAGCGATCCGGTGGTTTTGGCTAACTTCCTGTCAGCCAATGGTGTTAGCAGTCCCCGCCCTCGTCCCTACGTCACCACATTCACACGCATCCCTTGGCTGCACACACAGAGAGGACCGCCCCTTTATGCCGTTCTCTCTCCTCATTGGATAAAGGTTGTAGGATACAAGGAAAGTTTTCTCCTGGGCTTACAGCAGAGCAGAGTGACTGACAGACCCGTGTTTCAGACCAAACACTCTATGTAAGTGATTGCTGTCGGAAGATATAACTATTTAAGACTTATATTAACCAGTCCCTCCAGGATTTCGCGGGCTTTTTTTGTGATTGTTGCGGCCTAAAATGCCTGAATTTGCGGCCACATTTTGAAAAAATTGCGGTGAATGTTGCGATGTTTTAAGTGCTTTTGTTGCGATTAAATTGCGGGAGACAGAGAAAGTTGCAAAAAAAAGTTGCAGTTTTGTTCTGAATAATTAAAAATCTAAGGAAAATTGAAAATTTTGAAATGTCACAAATTAATGTGATGTCATGTTATACCAGCAATTTTCCACTTGTTAAGAAAGGCACAGGAAAATTATATAGAGTTTAAAGTTGTTTTACTTTTAATTAAAATGTCTGTTTAAAAATCGTGGTAAAAGAACTGTTTTATTAAAACAGTCCAGTTTTTGAATAAAAAGGGGAGGGTGGCTACTCAAGTCCAGGGCCAGGGCCTTAGGATGGGGGAAGGGGCACCTGGCCGCCGGCTGCTCCGCTCCGGCCCTGCAGTGGCGCACTCACTGGATTCCCCCTCGGCGAGTGCTGCGGGGTTGACACAGCCTCGGGTGGTCAAGCAGGACAGCTCACACACTCAACACGTTCAACTCAGCTTGTGTTCCTTTACTTATCACTTTGTGCACGTTGTATCAAGTTTCTTGCCGTCAGCCCAGCCACGCTGTTCCTCCGTGGACTCACTTTAGACCACCGCTCCGTCCAGACTCACACTCTCTGCTGTGTAACTCGCGGAAAGCACCGACGATTGGTCCAATTTGCGGAAAAGTTGCGGTGATTGTACAAAATTGCAAGATCGCAAAAATTCGCGGGGATTGGCTGAATTTGCGTTAATTGTTGCGATCGCAACATCGCGAATTCCTGGAGGGACTGATTAACACAAATATATCACTTACTTCTGCTTTAAAGCAGAAGTAAGTGGTCCAGAAGTAAGCGATCCAGTCGTTTTGGCTAATGCTGCGTTCCAGGCAGGCTTTTGAAATCGTAAATTACAGCTTCAAGTCACAACTTACGACTTTGTAGCGTTTCAGGCAACCCACTCGTGTTTTTCCGACCTGTTTTACCGGTGAAAGTCACTATAACGGCCACTCGTAACTTCTGACCGGTGAACTCGTACCAGATCGAACTGGTACCGCTTCACGGCCGGAAAAATACGAGTTTCCTTGAACGCACCATAACAGTCCTCGTCCCTACGTCGCCACATTCACGGCGTCCCTTGGCTGCACACACAGCCCTGCATGCCGTTCTCTCTCCTCATTGGATAAAAACTGTAGGATACGATACTGCGGTCAAGTGAGCCGTCGTTCTTCCTCGCGGAGTCAAGCCAGCCGCACAAACATTTGAACTGCGCCCGTATCATAGAACTTACGGTAAATTCTCCGAGTCCACTGACGAAGCTAACGCTAGTTCAGACTAGAGTGCCTATAGAGATATAGATAGATATAGATATAAATAGATATCTCTAGGCACTCTAGTTCAGACCAAGCGAGATGACTTCCGGTTTTCAAAATAAGACGCGGATAATACAAATGCAAGGTGTGTGTGTGTGTGTGTGTGTGTGTGTGTGTGTGTGTGTGTGTGTGTGTGTGTGTGTGTGTTCCCGTGTACCTACCTAACAGGGCCTTATGAATTTTAAACAGGAAAAGAGCCTTATACTCCATTTTTACTGTGCAGTAACATGACTTTGGCCCATAAGTTCTGGCAATACTTGGTACAGTTGACTTCAGGACCACCCTGGCTACTTCCTCAGTCATTATCAAACAATTTTACTGTACCATTTTGGGGAAATTAAACCTCAAAGTTGCATCTCTAGTTTTTTGTTTTTTTCCTTTACAGGAAAAGTGCCTCATACTCCATTTTTACTGTACAGTAACATGACTTTGGCCCATATGCTCTGGCAAAGCTTGGTTAAGGTGACTTCAGGACCACCCTGGCTACTTCCTCAGTCATTATCAAACAATTTTACTGTATCATTTTGGAGAAATTAAACCTCAAAGTTGCATCTCAGTTTTTTTTAAACAGGAAAAGTGCCTCATACTCCATTTTTACTGTACAGTAACATGACTTTGGCCCATACGTTCTGGCAATACTTGGTTAAGGTGACTTCAGGACCACCCTGGCTACTTCCTCAGTCATTATCAAACAATTTTACTGTATCATTTTGGAGAAATTAAACCTCAAAGTTGCATCTCAGTTTTTTTTAAACAGGAAAAATGCCTTATACTCCATTTTTACTGTACAATAACATGACTTTGGCCCATAAGTTCTGGCAATACTTGGTACAGGTGACTTCAGGACCACCCTGGCTACTCCCACAGTCATTATCAAACAATTTTACTGTATAATTTTGGAGAAATTAAGCCTCAAAGTTGCATCTCTAGTTTTTTTGTTTTTTTCTTTACGGGAAAAGTGCCTCATACTCCATTTTTACTGTACAATAACATGACTTTGGCCCATAAGTTCTGGCAATACTTGGTTAAGGTGACTTCAGGACCACCCTGGCTACTTCCACAGTCATTATCAAACAATTTTACTGTATAATTTTGGAGAAATTAAGCCTCAAAGTTGCATCTCAGTTTTTTTTAAACAGGAAAAATGCCTTATACTCCATTTTTACTGTACAGTAACATGACTTTGGCCCATAAGTTCTGGCAATACTTGGTACAGGTGACTTCAGGACCACCCTGGCTACTTCCTCAGTCATTATCAAACAATTTTACTGTATCATTTTGGAGAAATTAAACCTCAAAGTTGTATCTCAGTTTTTTTTAAACAGGAAAAGTGCCTCATACTCCATTTTTACTGTACAATAACATGACTTTGGCCCATAAGTTCTGGCAATACTTGGTACAGGTGACTTCAGGACCACCCTGGCTACTTCCTCAGTCATTATCAAACAATTTTACTGTATAATTTTGGAGAAATTAAACCTCAAAGTTGCATCTCTAGTTTTTTTGTTTTTTTCTTTACGGGAAAAGTGCCTCATACTCCATTTTTACTGTACAGTAACATGACTTTGGCCCATAAGTTCTGGCAATACTTGGTACAGGTGACTTCAGGACCACCATGGCTACTTCCACAGTCATTATCAAACAATTTTACTGTATCATTTTGGAGAAATTAAGCCTCAAAGTTGCATCTCAGTTTTTTTTAAACAGGAAAAATGCCTTATACTCCATTTTTACTGTACAATAACATGACTTTGGCCCATAAGTTCTGGCAATACTTGGTACAGGTGACTTCAGGACCACCATGGCTACTTCCTCAGTCATTATCAAACAATTTTACTGTATCATTTTGGAGAAATTAAACCTCAAAGTTGCATCTCAGTTTTTTTTAACAGGAAAAGTGCCTCATACTCCATTTTTACTGTACAATAACATGACTTTGGCCCATAAGTTCTGGCAATACTTGATACAGGTGACTTCAGGACCACCCTGGCTACTTCCACAGTCATTATCAAACAATTTTACTGTATAATTTTGGAGAAATTAAGCCTCAAAGTTGCATCTCTAGTTTTTTTGTTTTTTTTCTTTACGGGAAAAGTGCCTCATACTCCATTTTTACTGTACAATAACATGACTTTGGCCCATAAGTTCTGGCAATACTTGGTTAAGGTGACTTCAGGACCACCCTGGCTACTTCCACAGTCATTATCAAACAATTTTACTGTATAATTTTGGAGAAATTAAGCCTCAAAGTTGCATCTCAGTTTTTTTTAAACAGGAAAAATGCCTTATACTCCATTTTTACTGTACAGTAACATGACTTTGGCCCATAAGTTCTGGCAATACTTGGTACAGGTGACTTCAGGACCACCCTGGCTACTTCCACAGTCATTATCAAACAATTTTACTGTACCATTTTGGGGAAATTAAACCTCAAAGTTGCATCTCTAGTTCTTTTGTTTTTTTCTTTACGGGAAAAGTGCCTCATACTCCATTTTTACCGTACAGTAACATGACTTTGGCCCATAAGTTCTGGCAATACTTGGTACAGGTGACTTCAGGACCACCCTGGCTACTTCCACAGTCATTATCAAACAATTTTACTGTATCATTTTGGAGAAATTAAGCCTCAAAGTTGCATCTCTAGTTTTTTTGTTTTTTTCTTTACGGGAAAAGTGCCTCATACTCCATTTTTACTGTACAATAACATGACTTTGGCCCATAAGTTCTGGCAATACTTGGTACAGGTGACTTCAGGACCACCCTGGCTACTTCCACAGTCATTATCAAACAATTTTACTGTATAATTTTGGAGAAATTAAGCCTCAAAGTTGCATCTCAGTTTTTTTTAAACAGGAAAAATGCCTTATACTCCATTTTTACTGTACAATAACATGACTTTGGCCCATAAGTTCTGGCAATACTTGGTACAGGTGACTTCAGGACCACCCTGGCTACTTCCACAGTCATTATCAAACAATTTTACTGTATAATTTTGGAGAAATTAAGCCTCAAAGTTGCATCTCAGTTTTTTTTAAACAGGAAAAATGCCTTATACTCCATTTTTACTGTACAGTAACATGACTTTGGCCCATAAGTTCTGGCAATACTTGGTACAGGTGACTTCAGGACCACCCTGGCTACTTCCACAGTCATTATCAAACAATTTTACTGTATAATTTTGGAGAAATTAAGCCTCAAAGTTGCATCTCAGTTTTTTTTTAAACAGGAAAAATGCCTTATACTCCATTTTTACTGTACAGTAACATGACTTTGGCCCATAAGTTCTGGCAATACTTGGTACAGGTGACTTCAGGACCACCCTGGCTACTTCCACAGTCATTATCAAACAATTTTACTGTACCATTTTGGGGAAATTAAACCTCAAAGTTGCATCTCTAGTTTTTTTGTTTTTTTCTTTACGGGAAAAGTGCCTCATACTTCATTTTTACCGTACAGTAACATGACTTTGGCCCATAAGTTCTGGCAATACTTGGTACAGGTGACTTCAGGACCACCCTGGCTACTTCCACAGTCATTATCAAACAATTTTACTGTATCATTTTGGAGAAATTAAACCTCAAAGTTGCATCTCAGTTTTTTTGTTTTTTTCTTTACGGGAAAAGTGCCTCATACTCCATTTTTACTGTACAGTAACATGACTTTGGCCCATAAGTTCTGGCAATACTTGCTACAGTTTTTTTTTTTAATACTTTATTTACAGTTTATCATTTTACAAAACTGTACAAAACATACCACATAGGAACATTCAAACATAAAAGGGAACAGAGAGAGAGAGAAAAAAAATAAAATAATATAAAAAATAAAATAAAATAAAAATCAAAAAGGGGAAGGGGCTGCCAGATATTTTTAAATTTACCCTTTACATATACTTGCTACAGTTGACTTCAGGACTACCCTGGCTACTTCCTCAGTCATTATTAAACATTTTTACTGTATCATTTTGGATAAATTAATCCTCAAATTTGTATCTGGAGCTTGTTTTCAACAACTAAATCGATATAAACGTATCAATTCACAATAGTTATTTGGTAACGATCCAACGCATCACCGCATGCGCAAATGACATGCCCTGTTAATTGACACCTCCACGACGACGTACACTGGATCTCCACTTGATTGCAAGAATGGCTGCAAAAAAAGGGTAAGTGGGGCTTTCAAATAATTTCCAATGTTATGTGGGTAAAAGACACTGCATTTATTGTCTACATATTTTTCAATTATAATTATGTGGCTTAAATAAAGGGCGTCATCACAAATATTTTTTAATTGGCTAAATAGTCTATCACCTTGGGTCAACTGACACACGTGGTCAGCTCACAGACACATGCACATTGTAGGTTATAGGCCTAGCTATTGTAATTAGTGAAATGCCTTATTCTGGCTTAAAAAAAAAAAGTTTAGCTACTGGACAGAGTAATATGATACATACATCTATGTAATATTGTAATAAATTATGTAGCCGTCTGTATTGCTGCTGTCGGCCTTAGACACCTGGGGCCCCATTTCAATAGCCTATTTCATATGAGGCCCTACTCAGTTAAACATAGAATTATTTGCCATGTGCCCATGTGTCGCTGATGCTTTAAACCCTGAAAGGAGGTAATAAACGCACTATTTATGCATTCCAGGTTCGCATAACACATTAAGTAAAGGACAAGAAACCATGCAGGACTTAGCAGAAAAAACTATTTGAAGTTGGTTTTCGTCCAAAACCAAAATCATTATGACATTTTCAGACATGAACAGGTATCCTCAACAAAAACTTCAGGCTTTATCAATATTCTGAATTTAAATTGGCAACAAAAGCAATTAGAGAAAAGCGCTCCGCGTTATTTCAGCACCACGGACAGACACACGCTTCACACACGCTGCAGACACGCTTCACACGCTGTCGGTGCTGCGGTGCTGGAGCAGCCACTGGAGGCAGACGGACAGACGTCTCCGCCATTATTACAATAAAATCTGCCAATAATATCAAATTTCAGTTGTGCTATTGCTTTTATTTCAGGACGTAGGCCATAAATTGCCTGTTTGGAGGCATTTAACCTGAGGGGAAAAAAAGAAAAGAGGAGGAAAGTGGAAAAAAGAAAAGAGAAAAAAGTGTTCAGAGTGCTCAAAAACATATGGCGAAAGGTGCTATTTGGTGGGAACATAGATGAAAAAGAAAAAAGGGAGAAAGTGACGTCAGACGTCAATCATCAAGTTGCGCAACTGGCCGCACGTCAGGAGGAAAGCAGGAAAAACAAAAGGACATTAGAAACGCCTGTACCAAGTATTGCCAGAACTTAAAAACTGAGATGCAACTTTGAGGCTTAATTTCTCCAAAATGATACAGTAAAATTGTTTGATAATGACTGAGGAAGTAGCCAGGGTGGTCCTGAAGTCACCTGTACCAAGTATTGCCAGAACTTATGGGCCAAAGTCAGGTTATTGTACAGTAAAAATGGAGTATGAGGCATTTTTCCTGTTTAAAAAAAACTGAGATGCAACTTTGAGGCTTAATTTCTCCAAAATGATACAGTAAAATTGTTTGATAATGACTGTGGAAGTAGCCAGGATGGTCCTGAAGTCACCTGTACCAAGTATTGCCAGAACTTATGGGCCAAAGTCATGTTACTGTACAGTAAAAATGGAGTATAAGGCATTTTTCCTGTTTAAAAAAAACTGAGATGCAACTTTGAGGCTTAATTTCTCCAAAATTATACAGTAAAATTGTTTGATAATGACTGTGGAAGTAGCCAGGGTGGTCCTGAAGTCACCTGTACCAAGTATTGCCAGAACTTATGGGCCAAAGTCATGTTACTGTACAGTAAAAATGGAGTATAAGGCATTTTTCCTGTTTAAAAAAAAACTGAGATGCAACTTTGAGGTTTAATTTCTCCAAAATGATACAGTAAAATTGTTTGATAATGACTGTGGAAGTAGCCAGGGTGGTCCTGAAGTCACCTGTACCAAGTATTGCCAGAACTTATGGGCCAAAGTCATGTTACTGTACAGTAAAAATGGAGTATAAGGCATTTTTCCTGTTTAAAAAAAACTGAGATGCAA
>NW_028220611.1:0-2149 GCF_045865225.1 Trachurus japonicus | reverse complement strand
AGGTGTTTTTTACCTTTTTACTGTTTGGAGTCGCCATGACCATGACCTCTGACCTTTGACCACAGACTGTTTGAAAGATGTCTCTAGCAGTGACAAACCCAAGTGTGTACTTTTTAAATTGGTTAATTTAAGTCATTTTTATTTATGAAAACAGTCTCACAGTGCGGCTGTGCCTTTCCAGTGCATTTGACGATCAACATAAAAGATAATAAAAATGATCAATAATATTGTTTAAAACATCATGTCAAGTATTTTGTGATGACAAACAGATCTCAGGCTGCTGTTCCACTTGTTGAAACATTAAAGCTCTCCAAGTCTTTGTGTGCACTCAACAGTGGATGGATTCATGTGAATAAAATGCAATAAGAGAGGAAGATGGAAATGAAAAGATCTTCCCGATGCTTACTGCTGGGAGAAAATAGCTCTCCTCCGGTTGATGAACAAACACTAAACATGCATACAAACAGAGCAGATTGCACACATGTCTAAAAATTGCAGTCCATGTAAAAATAATGACTAACCTTTAAGGGCACCTCTGAAAATGAAAGAATGATAAACAAGATCTACATACTGTAGAAGTGGTTTTTGAAGCTGAGCGTGGGCGTACTAGTACACTCTCACACTGGTCATCACTTCGACACACGGCTGTGTGAGGAGACAAACAACTCTCTGCTTCTGAGAGAAGCATGTTATTTTTTTTTAAATTAGCTCCTTATGTCATTAACTCATGGGGACGTGTCGACACGTGCAGACTTCCACACGTGCCTTCAGTCATATTTCACAGAAAAAGAATTAAACAGGAGGACTTAGCCTACTGTAGTAAAAAAAGAAACCAACAACTGCCAGTTGACAGTCACCTGTCACTCACCTGAAGCTGACGGAGCTGTCAGAGGAGCTCTGCTGTCTCTCTTTAGCCTGGTGTTTGGCTGCACTTTTTATAAGTTCACTATATGAAGATCTCACCTCCATCTGAACACTGATCATGTGGCGCTGCCCAGCTGTAGCAGTGTGTTTTATAACGGCAAAAAACAAAAAAACACAACGCCGATCGTCCGCTCAGGATGGAGGATCTGGTTGCCGATCAGCACAAGCCGCGAAAATAATGATTGTTCACGAGTCCGAGTCGAGTCTTAAGTCTCTGTGTGTGTGCAGACAAACTCGAGTCCTCTGCTTCATAGTAACGTTGTCTGATGTGCAACTGTTTCCCACTGAACAACACACAGCTAAACTGACAGCAACACAAACAAAAACAACATAATGACAGATGTTGACAACCAGTTGTTCACTGCCACCTAGTTTATGACCTTTGACCCTTCCTGTTCAATGCTGTGACCAGTTTCAGTTGTAATGTTGTGTTCTGTTACCGTATGTATTGCTGGTTTTCTCTTTTGACCAATGTAGAACTCCCCAGAGCCGACGTATGAGTTGCAGTACACCAAATTCGTTTAGCTTTAATTTTTTTTAATTTTTTTAAACTGAATATGGAGACTTAAAAAAACATCACCTGTAATTGCACTCTCACAACTTGGGTTTTATGCTACAGTAGCTGCTTGTGTCCATAGCAGGCAGCAGGTGAGATATGAAGAAAAACAATGGCAAAAAAGCACACGTTTCAACAACCTGTTGCCTAGTTAGGATGAATCACACTTAGTCTTTTTCACTCACATACAGCAGACTGGTAGAATGGATCTATTATTTCCAATGCTCATGTGGGTACCTCCGTGTGAGATCATTTGGTTGGTTATTGTTAATTTCTGAGTTAGTGTGGCACACTCTGTGGCAGGTGTAGTGGTGGCGTTTCTGTTTGAGCAGCTCTGTGGTTAACAGTGGACAGGTTTGTTCACAATGTTCACAAAGATGTGATGTGATTCATTTTACCAGTCTGCGAGGTAGCTCTCTGTGTATGGATGTGCTGTGTGACTGCATTGGCAAACTTGTCTGGCCGTGTGAAAGAAATCAGTTGCCTTTTTAGCAGATGTACCCAGATAGAAGAAAACCTGGTGAAAAAAAAAAGACAGAACTCATGGGAACAATTCAGAGCTGCTCAACAAAGACTTGTGCACTTGAGGCTCAGTAATACTCTTCTTCATTTAGGGTGAAACAGACCAACATGCATTTGGAGTTCACAGGAATATGCAGTCAGTTGAAG